>NW_024882820.1:0-190240 GCF_019059575.1 Amphibalanus amphitrite | reverse complement strand
TAAAGACGTCTTAGATGCTGTCCGTCTATGTAAAAGATGCATATTATTTTAATTGAAACAATGTAGACAGAAACAAAATACATACCAAGCTCCAAAAGGTCCCTTGAAATTAATGGTACACCTTCGCTTACCTGATAGTGTAGGGGCCCCGCGATGAGTCCGTCCCCACGGAGTCCTGAGGCGTCAAACAGTCGAGCCCTCTTTATACGCGGCAGGACGCCCGGCGCATCTGGGCAGCTCCATGGCTCGTGGGAGCCGGTCACCGAACGAGAGTGTGCCATCGTATAGTTGCACTCCAGTAAGGTCGTGCGCCCGAAGTCCTCCGCTGCTGAATCGTGGAAGCTATTTAAGGAGATGGAAGCTTTCTTCCGCCGGAGCTTGCATACATATAATAAGTAACTCGACATTCATATTTGATGATGTAAAGGACGACAGACAGTGAAAGAACTGTGAGAGAAATGAGAGCGGTGAAACAGGACGACATAGCTTCACCGATCCCAGATTCTCTTCTCCAGCGCGAACCGAGAAGCGCCAGGGTGTTGGATGGGCTTCATTACAAACACTAGACAGGGGCGTTGTCGATCCTCTTCGCCAATCAGACGTTCTCGAGATGGGGGCTCGCGCACGCCAGGTGTCATCAAGAGCTGACCTTCAGGAGGTGGCGCCGGGCTGGGTCACGTGCCGGGGAGTGTCGCACGAAAACACGATAAACGTGTGTACCTACACACGCTGCCTTCGGGAACACTGCGGCGAGATGTGAGCCGCGTTCATCGACAGCGTAGGAACTTAACAACACTTGATTCGTGGCGAACTTTACATTCCCGGCTAAGAATCGATATTTCGCATCTAAGCGTAAAACTAAAAAAATGGATTGGTTAGAAGAGGCTTTAACTTTAGCAGTTTCCGAAATATTACTTTTTCAGCTCGGTGTATAAGGCTGCCGTATCATTTGAAAATCGTTCGTTGCTAAATTGTCTAATTTGGACATGTCACTCTCATATTCATTACGGCAGTAGTCAAAAGGCATCAGCAGTTGCAAGTCATTGCGGTCCGTTTCCAGAGCGAACCGGTTCGGGCATCTCATAGGAAGTCGGATTCCTACGTACCTATAGCGGGAAAAAGCGGCGGTGGTGTGACAGCTCCGACGGAGATGACCTTTGCTGAATATAGATCAACAACGATGATGTATGACAACTGTATATCTTCTCAATTTACCTGTTTGTCTTTTCCTACATGCCGGGGTATGTCTTAAGCACAGCACGAGCCGGGCAGTAAAACTATGACCAAGAAACTGTCGGTGTCAAAATGCCATGTTATTTGATAGGGCCGGGCAGGAAACAAAAGTTTACTGCCCGGGTTTACTGCCCAGGGCAATGACCTCTAAACTACAGTTTATCGCATTAGCCCAGAGGTATAATTGATAGGAAATGTATAATTGATATCATTATTGCATGATATTTGCCGCGTAAGATTAGAAAACCAACATTTTTTGTAAAAAATATCTGCTCTGCTTATCAAGGGGTTTGAAATACTTTGTATTGGTTACAAAGCCGAAATTATGGCAAGATATGCTTCTATTAATCGAAATCCGTTATCGCTTGTTTCTTATCTTCATTTGATATGTCCACTGATACCTTGGGCGTAAGTTATTGCGTTATTATTTGACGGTTGTAGTCCTTTCCTCAAAACAAACATGTAAAATATGGAAAATATAATGTATTTCACGAAAGTTTAGCCATAGGTCATCAACAAAGTACGATCACATAAATAAAGAAAAGATTCTTGCAAGAGCACTGGAAAATTCACGTTTAATCACTAGGAATATTATACCTTCTACCTTCTTCTTGTTCTTATGTCGTGGCAAATTATTCATGCATGATGTTCCTTGGATATCCAATTGTTGTGCCATTCTGAGTTGATATTTTCAGACGCGATTCTTTTTGAAGTGAGGTATTTTGATGCATTTTCTTCTATAAATTTCCTTTCAAGCTTTATCCACAGCAGTAGCGCAATCACCATGTTCGGAAATTATGGACAAACAATTGTATAAAAATGTCACCAAAACGACCAAAACCTGTCGAAACTACTTAGCAGGTATGCGGCATGTAGGAAAAATCTTACTGACCTCAGCCGTACGAAATTATTTGGAAACTCGGCTTGCAAAATTAGACTCCGGCCCTCGTGCTCCGCACTCGGGCCTCCGTCAATTTTGCAAACCTCGTTTCCAAATAATTTCGTCGGCCCGGTCAGTAATATATAGTCATGCCTTTGGCGGTTATGGCTTTAGGTGTTACCGACATATATGCTATAAGAGGCATCCACAGGCGCGTCGATGAAATTTTCATGGCAAAGGTAGGCAGAGGCTATGTTTTTATGATATTTTGTTTGAATCTCCAATTTGAAATACTTATCTCCAATCTCGGACATTCGGATATTTCCTTTTTATATCAATAAGAAACCACTCAAGCCGGGAATTCACTAAATAATTCCTACTCATTTTTTTAGACAGACATTACCTATATTTATTCTGTAAGTCTTTATTTGTGCCCGTCTGTTGCCTTCGCTTCCCTTCCAACACGACATAGCTAACGGTATTACCTATAACAACACGGATTGCTCAACCTTGATATACCACATCCGGGTGGCGAGCGCATCAGTGCACCCTTTGACACCTGTACCACCCGCAGTCCAAGCTCGCGCTCACCGAAACTACCGGCGTAAACACATCACTTAGCGCCGGCGTCGATGAACCCAACCCGCTAGTGTTTCCTCCACGACGCGTAGTTCATTCGCCGGATCATTCGTTTCTGCCACGCCCCCCCCCCCCTGCTCTGGTTTCAAGGCTACATCACGCCTCACGCTCCAGCACGAGGAGTCTTGGTCGTGACAATGGTCGCCCCTCCCTCCCCATGGGACGGGCAGTTCGGCTTCATAGACCCGAGCGTCTGGAATCCCCGTGGCGGTGTAGCGTTCGTCCCTTCCTGAGCGTGCTCTATTGCAGTCACGACTTGGGCGCGGGTGGATGGGGAAGAGTAGGGGATGAGAGAGAGAGAGAGAGAGAGAGAGAGAGAGAGAGAGAGAGAGAGAGAGGAGAGAGAGAGAGAGGAGAGAGAGGAGGGGAGTAGGCTGATCTGGGCGTGGGTGAATGAGAAGGAAAGAGGGAGAGAGGAGGAGTGGGAGCAGCGGGGCGCCGGGAGGTACTTTTCATCGAACACTGCACCGTTACAGCGAAATCGACGCAGTAAAACCGCTGCGTCTGCCGTGGAGGCGCTGGTCTCAGGTCTGGAACTCGATAAGTGACATCATAACAGGTCGATAGGTATAACAGATGACTGGGAGCTGGACTGATCCTGCGTTGCTCGTCTGGTTGATCTCAAACATTTCGATAGACATTTCGCGATAGAAAATGTGATGCGAAATAACTGAACCATGGTTGTTTGTTACATAGTGCATTGATGAATACCAGGACCAAACAATGCTGCATAAAATCACCCATTGACTTTTACACTTGAAACGAACTGTTCCCTCCGGCTCGTTCATTATGCCCATCAATGCTGTTAACCCTATTAGTGGCAGGCTCCTGGCTACCCCTATTAGTGGCAGGGGGGGGGGGCTGTTTACGACCCCCCCCCCCTTGATATCTCGAGATCTAACGGGCCGATTTTCAAAATTCAAACGGCATTCGATTTCGCTCAACGAGATCTACATTTCTAAAAAAAAAAATGTCATTAGGGGGGGGGGGTAGAGGGGGGTAAAAACGGGCAAATTGCAGATACATTTTAGACTGTTTCTCACGGCCAGGTTTCTGAACCAATCTTAACGCAACTTTTGCCGATCGATAGAGAATGAACCAGGAATTCACATGGATCCTGAAAATATGCATTTTCAAAAATCATAGGCGGATACAGATCATTGAGATTGGGGGTACACAAAAAGTATAGTAAATAAGGTTTTTGTTGGTACTGTTTCTAAAAAGGGTGGCAATGGTCTTGTTATGTTACAATTTTCTTATGAGAGAGCGACTAAAATTGTATTGGTCATGCATAGGCGGTGTCAGGGCACCTATGTTGGGAGGTAAAAAATAACCCCCCTTTTTGGACGCCTGGATCCGCCTATTAGGTATAGCAAAAACGTGTCAAAAGAGGATGCACAATAACTTTGTATATGTTATCACATGATACCTTTCATTCACTGTTCGTAAAACTGGTGCAGCATCGTGATCTTCGCCCAAATGACTCGCTTCACGAATAGGACCCCCCAATTCCCAGTGCTCTGGAGCCGCCCCTGGTAAAGTTATGAACTTGAAATTTTCAGGGAATGTGCCCAATTTAGTTTTAGGAAAAGTCAGAAAATTTCAGCATCGTAGCTTCTGCGGTTTCGGAGATATTCCCGAAAAACCTGAGGGGTGGATAAAAACAACCCCCCCCCCCCTGCCACTAATAGGGTTAAGCGTTAACAATTCGATAATTTCAATAACTGCTCGCTATGACCAAGCGAATTCATGAATTAGAGAATTCAGAGCTGTGGAATGAGTCATGACGAAGTTAAGGATGGACGATGTAAGTACAGTTGTGGACACGACTCCTGCTACCAGTACCGTTTGTGTGTGATTCGAGGTGTGTCCGATGTCCATGAGCTGTCACGATTTCGCGTCACGCGGGCTGAGGGCGTCACATCCGGCGGCCCGCGGAACTGCGTCACGACGGACGGAAGCGCCAGTGCCGTCGTAAAAAAAAAAAAAAAATGGTGAGCGTCGTAGAGGAGCGGCCAGCCGACAGATCGGTTTGCCGTCCGGTCGGAGTGGTTTGAGCAGTACCGAAGAACGGCCAACGGTCTCAAGGGGTGCTGCTGCAGAGCCCTCCTCGATTCAGGATGCTGATAGAAGTCTGACATGCTGTTTTGAAAAGTCCTCGCTGCTGCTGTCTTAGGAAGAATTTTGGTCCTAACAATTTGTGGGTTTGAGTAAGCATCCCGGGTAGCGGAAACTTCGACCAAGAAAGAAGTTAGGCCAGGTAACCTGGTAAAGGTCAAGGGTCAGCTCCGCTCTAAGCACTGAGCAGCATTCCTCTCTCTCTTTGCGAATGGACACGGAAGCACACCAAGCCCTCTTGAATCCTGAAATGCTGCAGGTCCCATGAGGAGAAGCCACCCCGGCCCTCACGAGGCCCCTGGTGCGTGACAATGCGGTGCGATATGCCAATCTAAGTGGCTGACATTTAGTGCACCAATTCATCTTAGGGGTGTGACCGCTGACGTGGCTGTTGTGGCCAGTAAATATGCTGTCATCAATTCTGTATCGTCGTTAGTCTGTATGACATCATTGTGTACTGCATCGATGCAATTGTTTCAAATTCCAATTAGTTATCTCTCGTGTCTGTATTTCTATCCCTATACCTAATGAGCATTTGTTTTTGCTTTGCAACCATTACTACATCTAATAGGGCACTGGCAGAACACGTGGTCATTTGAGGTCAAACAGCGTGATTCGTATATTGGCTTTGTGCGCAATAAATACGTACAGCAGATGTTCATCAATATCTTAGGGAGATGGAAGTCATTCGATCTCGTTAGCGCGCAGTTTTTTTCATAAACCACTGAGCCTCAACTTGGTGACCTGAACAAGTGATCCGTGGCCACAATTTTAAAATATGCGGAGCTTATGGGTGTCAGCTCAGGTGATACGGCACCAAAATCGGCGTCACAAGAGCCATCCTGTGCCAAAAAAAGCGAATAAAAGGGGATATTTTAGCAACGTCACATCTTAAGTTTTCTATCGAGAACGGTGATATGATCATATTAAAAATGTAGCAACGACATTTTTATTTTTCATTTTCCGGCTACCATTGGAGTTGGGACCTCCACCGCACGGGTCGTCGTTCCACAGCCCCGGTGCCTGGACGGCCGTTCCACAGCCCCGGCCTGTCGCCGGCGCCCTCTGCACTCCTACATAAGTGAGCCGGATCCCCACAGCCGGCTCAGTGTTTGGTCTGGACCCGTGTTAGAGGGAGAGGTGCGGATTAGTAAGAGAGGAGAGAGAGAGAAGGGAAGATCAAATCAGAGGAGTGGGAAGCATAGGTGAGTGACCGAGGGCGAGGGTAACTGTTCTTGTCGAAAGTGAAAGGTAATGACGTTGAGTGCAGTGAACGTCACTGGGGCGTAGTGTCATGGTGTGCGAAGTTCTGACGGGTATGGCGTAAGGTTTGGAGATTGGGTCGCTGAATGTTTATGAGGGTGACCTGTGCGGCTTCGTGAGCTTGGTCGGTGCACACAGCATCAAACAAGAAAAAGTGTCTGGGCGGGGACTTAAGTGATGTTGCACGATGGGCTGGTATTTTCAATACGGCATATTTTCAATAGGGTAATCGCAAACAAGAGTACCTACTAATCGGGAATAACAGGCTTAACCTTATAACTCAAAATTACCATAGGCTTACCAACAACAGAGCTTTGTGCGCTGCAACGTCTCGTGGTCACCTTGGCAAGGGCAAGATCATTTAGGAGTAGGACTGAAAGTTTGCGGCTCTTGGATAAGCACTAAGCAGCTTATTGGACCTACTATGTGATTATCTCCACATCAATATGGACACCGTAGTTTTGCATCAAGTGCAGACCATTTTTTTTATCATCCCTGCTGTTATCCACTTTCCATTGCTCCTTTTCTTGACTACTTTAACGTTAATTGGGACGCTTTTGTGTACCCACAAGGCGTCAAAAAGGTTTATTAGTCGTAGTGCCATTCTGTGAATTGCAGTACCGATCTAACCATAATAAAGCCGACATTGAAACCTAAATATTTTCCTTATCGTTCTGTCAGCCACGGGACATTCCGTGATGACCATCTCTTCACAACATCTTGCGTAGTATTGATGACGTAAATTCGCCCTACATGAAGGTTATTTCCAGAGGTGTTCACTTGAAACAGCCATGTTTCACTCACGTGTAGGCATTGTATTGGTCGTGAGGCATGCACAATGGCATTTCCCGCTTTTTTGTTCCTACCACAATTCAGTCGATGTCGTGACTTCGGAAGACATGACGTCTCATTTCACGCTGTTTCCGTCCATTTAACGCCATAAACGATGTATTTTTATTCACTTGTGTCAGAGCGCTGTTTGGAATGTAAGACGCCAGCAGTGCAACAGTGCTGTAGAGTTATAGTGTCTACAGGAATCACGAAGTGTTCGGATAGGCCGGTCACCATGGTTTCTGACATTCAGGCCAAGGATAGTCGTGGTCTGGCGACCAGCTTCTGCCGTACCCATTTACGTATAGTTTGCAAGCGTTTCGGTGAACGCTTGCAAGTGAACGCTTTTCGGCATCTTCTAAGAAGTGTCAGTGTCTCAAAAGTGCAATTGATGTAACACTCTCTTCTAATGTTTACGGACCTGTTTGCGATGTTGCCTAGAAAAAAATTGTGGTGAAATTTAAATACAGGCTTAACTCTAAAGAAAAACAATACCACCAGAATCTGGCAATAGATGATACGCTTTATTTGCCAGATTTTTGCATAGGGGTGTTTAATTGTACTCCCAAAATATTATGTAAAGGCATCGTTGAGCACATGAAATGCCGTTTTGACATTGCAATACGCCGGGAGGTATGCCTATAAAGGGAAAATCTGGCTTCTCTTCTATCACGATTTAAGCTACCAATAGCGGATGTGGATGCTTGTTTCAGCTATTGACAAAAGACACGCTCATTCCCTTATACGGAAGACAGGAAAGCGTCATTTCTGTCAACCAAACAGCTTGACCTTGTTAAATCGGTAGGTCAGTGAACAAACTGATGGTTAACTCCTTATACGACTTGTGTCGTGCGTTACGTCCATTGTCCACTTCAGGAAGAGCACAGGAAAAGCGCATGTCGCCGAATTTACCTCTGTCGTAAGATAACTGTTAAAAGAAACTCACGTTCAAGGACAAGACTGATTCGCGTAAATCGTGATGCATTTATTATATAACCACTGATAGATATCTACAGGGGATTTAGATTACTCTCACACCGGTACAGTTTATCCGCGGGGATTACAAGTGGTCCGGTCAACGTGACCGTTACGGCGCATCTCTTCAATTGAAACTAATCCCTATCCATAACTAATCCGGGTCGCTCATGACTGTCTCCCCACAGCATGCTGTCAAATAGGTGCAGTCAAACAGATAGTAATACAAATATCGGGATGGATGAATAACTAACATCAAATATGACAATGCATGCACTACATGTAGAATCTACATGCATTGTTTCGGTGCATAAAGTCGCAGCTTTACACAATAGTCACCATTATGAGCATATTACATTGTAACTGCTGCTACCTCGAGGTGCTTCTGAGGGAACTCGCCTAATCATCAGCTACGTCTAAGCCACATATCAGACATCCAAGTCGGCATTGGTAGTGAGACATGACACTGAGCTTTTCGTCACATGGCCCTGGGCAGTCAGGCGGTGGTAAGACTGCGAGCTGAGGGAGCGCAAGATAAGAGAGGGTAGTACAGCGGATCGGGTCTACATTTCCTGTGGAACGTTCAGATTTTGAAGATGTGATATGCTTTGACGGAGGCGGATTGGGTAAGTATTTCCATGTACCCTGGATGGGGAGGGGTCAAATCGCAGCTTCGTATATACACGGCCCCGGGCCATCTATTGATTCTCGCGTTTTCCGTAGTGATGGGAGCTGCATTACGTATTGTCCCACCACACAAACCGCAGCGGATCGGTCGAAAAGCCTAGATCCGGTCTGGCCGGCTGATGGGCCGTGCTGTTTGTTCCGGCCGTTCGCACTGAGTCCCGAGTTTGCGTCGTCACGTTCATTTGAGCATTGTTCTCCGCCCAATACCACTGTTCTCCCGTCGGCAGTGCCGTTTCCAACACAGCACACCTGTCATAGCGCCATGCGTCGGTAAAAGCCCAGAGGACGGGCTTTCCAGAGAAACTCCAAAAGTGCCGGCGTCCACCAGCGCACACCATCCCATAGGATTTTCGCCTCTGAGGCAAAAAGCAGGCGACTTGTGGTCAGCCTGGCGTGTTCAGAAGGCTACCTAGCCGCGTGATCTGCCCTCTCGTGCTGTCCGGGCGTCCAGGTTTGCCACAAAAACCGGTTTAGTGGGGTGATAGTCTTGAATGGAACGCCCACAGAGAGCTCCTCCCATTTTGGCCTTCACTTTGGCCCATCAGCTTAGAAGAACGATAGATAACGGCCATTCCACTAGCGCACAGCTATGTCAAAAATTGGAAAAAAATAACGCGAGGAAAACCACGGGAACGTTGCGTGAAGCTCATCGTCACGAATTCTGCGTCCGGCTTTCGTTGTCGACAGCGTGCCTTTTGATCAAGGTTAGCACGCTGTGGAAAGCCCAATCTCAGAGACAGGCGCGTCCATCGGATCCAACAGCAGGGATTAGAGTTTGTCCGACGCAGTGAAACGATCATAGTGTACGTCATAATACACTAATTCCTAAGAATTTCTTTAGTTTGGAGAAGGTCTTACTTGTTCTCGTATCGTTGAGATGTATTTAGGGGCTGTAAATAAAGTCCTAACGACCGAAATGAAGAATACAAACACAACAGAAACAGAAAGCTCAAGATCGTTTTAAAGCTATGTTGGGTTGGTCCGTGGTCGTAAGTGACGTAAATTTCAACTTTTGTTGAAGAGAGAGAGAGAGAGAGAGAGAGAGAGAGAGAGAGAGAGAGAGAGAGAGAGAGAGAGAGAGAGAGAGAGAGAGAGAGAGAGAGAGAGAGAGAGAGAGAGAGAGAGAGAGAGAGAGAGAGGAGATGATGCGGTGTTGTTTCCCACCATTCTCCGATTTAACGATCCACCGCTCCCACTCCCAGCACAATGAGTTGCCGATTAGTTGCCTGTCGTTACGAATACGAGCCACTCATTCACCACGGTCGCTGACCCGATGTTCTCTGTTCACAGCCATGGGCTCCATTCTGCACCTGACTCTCCTGCTGGCGACGGTCGGCCTCGGCTCCTGCGCCACCTTCCAATCGTCCTCAGCCTCGGCAGGCGGTCCGGGCGGCGGAGGTACCGCCTTCACGACCAGCACGCGCTTCAACAACCGCCCAGCAAGCACCACCTCCTTCACCACCGGCACGGGACAGACGTTCAACAGCGGAGGCAGCTTCAACAGCGGCGTCGGCAACCGCGGCTCCTTCCGGCCGTTCCAGGTGCCGCGGGTGCCGTCTTTCAACTTCAACTTCAGGCCCATCGCGTTCCCTCGGGTGCCGCAGTTTAGACCACAGACGCAATTCTTCGGTAACAACGGCGTCGGCTCGAGGTTTGGAGGAAACAGGTTCGGAAGCGGCACGTCTGGTTTCAGCACTGCGGGCAGCAACGGGTTCAACAGCATCGACGCCAACGGCTTCTTTAACAGGCTCAGCAATCAGATCAATCGCTCGTTCGCCGCTAATCTCAATGGTTAGAGATTAAGTGCAGGTGGAGTGAGTGAAGAGTGGGAAAGGCTGTCACGTTGTGTGCAACACGGAATTGAATGACAACATGTTGCAATGATGGGCTTAGAGGGAAAGAACGATGGATTGCACAGTTGATTAAGTTGCGATGTTACTGACTGTATAGAGCCGGTTGTGGAAATGTGCAGTTAGATTTGCATAGCGCACATCCAAGGCCAACAGTAAAACGTTCGCATGATGCGCGGCGTTTCTGAACAAATTTGATGCGAGCGATATCCGACAACGGTGTTCGAAATCGACGTCAATGATGAGCGATAACTCAACGTATAGCGTATGACGTTATCAACAAAAATGGCCGTACTCGGAGAAGTTTACGGTCGTGCGAAGAAAAAGTGATAAAACTAGTGATTAGTGGTTGTTGGTATGTAACTACGCCGTACATTTAACAACGCGGGTGTCTGGAAACGTGATGAGATTATTACGGATAGAAGTGCGCATGTCAGCAAGTATGCTGCACGCATGCCTGGAATGTATCATCATTTCACCTTGCAGTCTTCCATATCTATCATGTCAACGCCGTTGTGCCTTTTCTCAGGAATCTGAGAACTGTTTGCGTGTTCCAGAAATCAGTTCAGCTTTCAGATTCAAAATATGGTCAAGGAGCCTGGTTGTTAATAGGTTGAAATGCCGTCGTTATAGCCGTCTTTTTCACACCGGCTTCAGAACTAATATCAAAACGTATTGCATCCCACTTTGTTTCAGCTTTTTTGCTGATTATTTGATCGTGCCTTTCCTGATTTGTTTTTTATGATTTCTGACTTGTTAAATACATGAGTTGGCTGTTTTTCCTGAGTTTATAAAGCATGAACGAAGCAGATGCAATCATGGTTTGAGGGATAAGGTATGATGAAGCCCAGGTTCAATCGACATACTACCTCATTCGCGAATTTTCATTAGACATGCTGTGCAGAACCAAAGCCGTATAAGAATTGCAGACTGAGAGAAGTGATAGCCACAAATGCAAAGGTTGATCACCTCACCTCTCCTGCCGTATACCCAAACCGCACTTTGTACTGCGCTGTCACTAAACCGCAGGCCCGGTGCTCACTCGGTGTTTAAAAAACCGTGACCTCTTTTCTCCAAAGACCAGTCGTCTCATATGGATGTTGAGTAATGCAGAATGACTGCTTTAACCACGGTGAAAAAAATTAATCTGAGTAGTGTGTGGCTTTGGAACCCAATCATCCGCGCTCTGGTGAAGAGCCTCCGGTTTAAGTGAAACTTTCTAAGCGAAAACTTCAATAGCTGGCGGCTGGTCAGAGTGCACGGCTGATGCAAAAAAAAAAAAACTGCACATATGTTCGGTTGGGCTGTCAGTGTCAGCACGAAGCTCTTACCAGGATGCCCCGTCAGCTTAACCCACGCCGGCACAGGCCATTTTGCGTCCTTCGACGGCACAAGTGTGGGGGATGCGACCCCCCTCGCGTTTGGACCCTGATCGAGCTAGAGCTTCGCGGAGAAAAGAACGAGCGTGTTGCCCGAGCCGAGAGGAAGCCGATGATACTCAATTTTAAGGTCCTAGGCCATCGGTTGACCTTCCAGGTCAGGTCAATACTCAATGACCCAAAATTCGGGAGAATCGGGACCTGTTGGAATGTCGCGTGAATTGTGGCTTCTATGGGGGTTTCGGGCGGGTGCTGATCACGAATATCATGTTAGTTTTGATCACCGATGATGTCTTCATGAATTTAGGCGAGCTCGGGTCAGGTCAGGAAATAAAAGGTCAACCAGTAGGGGTCCTGTCGGGTATTCGTAGCAGGTGTCAACCGTCTCTGACAGCTTCGTAACATGCTACGAAGGCACCAAAACTACTTCGTAAATGTTCATATGGTTGCTGAATTCGAATTCAGCTAAAAAAAAACTAGCCTAGAAACGTATAAAACACTAAAAAGTGAACTGAGGTCATTAACCCGCGCCCGGCTGGGGGTCCTGGATTTCCACGCCCTGCTGGGGGGGGGGGGGTGTTTGAACACCCCCCCCTTCTAACTCGGCTCCTGGACCACGTAGCGATACGCGGAAGGCGGCGTTCGAAAGAGCGTCAAAAATAATGAGGAAATCACTTCGGTCAATTTTTTGGTCAGGTCAAAGGTCAGGTCACCAGAGGTCATTGAAGGCAAAATTTCGCCGATTTCCAGGTCGAATGTCGAAAATTTCCAAGAAGCCAACGCATAACTCGGGAACCAATAGAGCTACAGCGCCGCGGAAAAGCGCATTCGATAGCCCTATTAACGCCCTTTCTGAGTAATACTCTCAGATTTGACCTAGCGTCAACGGTTTTGCCTGCAGGGGGCAAAAACTGCAAAAATAGACGATTTTTTCGGAAACAGTTTTTCTGCAATAACTTTTGACCCAAGCATTGTACGAGCTTACTTTTACCGGCATCGTGTTCCTCTCGTCAAGACGCATCGAATGAACTATAACTTGACCTTGAAAGGTCAACTTGAAAATTTGACCTCAGGTCAAGGTCATGACCTGACCGGAAAAGGTCATGTTGCATATCAGTCGATCCGTATTGTCGAGCTGAACACATCTAAGGCGTTTTCATCGCTCTAGCATGCCTCTATCAAAAGTTATTTGCGAAAAACTGTTAGATACCATTCGTGACCTAAGATGACCTCAGGGCATAAACAGGGGTCACGGACACCGTTTTCATGTTCAGTGTGTCTAAACCACTTGTAATTCAGTGTTTGGGAGTGTTTATAATGTCTTTCGTCCAAAGGAGGCGCATTTCAATTTTCTCCCATTGACTTATAATGGGGAGGTCGCAAAATTGACCTGACCTTAGGTCATCGATATCAAAATTCTGAGATATACATTTTGTACATGCTATTGCTCTTAGCAATCGCTGAAAGTTTCAAAGCGATCGGTCACTCGGTGTAGCTATGACAGACATTGAAACTTTTTATGAGGTGATGTCACTTCAAGTGACCTGGTGACCTGACCTTGAATGACCTTGGTCTGAAATTTTCACAAAATGTGTAGAATTGATGTATGATAAGGTGTACCAAAAACGGCGGCGCTCCGCGCCGCCGTTTTTGAGATATTCGCGAAAAACCACAAGGGGGGGGGGGGTGTTCAAACACCCCCCCCCCAGCAGGGCGCGGGTTAACATGACCTTCAGGTGACCTTGACACCCAGCCTTATTCATAGCACCAGCATCATATCACATGTTTGAAAGCTTGAAACCACGAAAAGACCGCAAATGCGCGGCTAATGCGAGCCGACATGCGTTGAATCGCGACTCTGGCCCAAACATGGTCTCGAGAAATACATACTTACGTGCAGTTGTGGTAGCCGTTGTGGTTCCAGTGCCTGCGCCCATGCTGTTAGTTGCTAAAATACATGCATGGTAGAAATCAACGCTGTTACAATATATCACCCACGATCTAAAATCTATTTATCTGCGCCTGTCGTGTTTGCGCGACATCTGGTGGCACTATGCGATCTGTAGTTCTCCCCGGCGCACCTAGGTGGCACGGCCTGTTCCGTGTTGAGGTACGACCTGGCGCTGGCGGAGGTGGGAGGTGACGGGGAGCATTCATTCTGGCCAGGGTTCATAATGTCCAGGGTACGCTATGCCCAGTGTCAAAATGGCCAGTGCCTTGAATGGGCCAGAGTTCATAATGTCCAGGGATTGCATGGTCCAAATGTGGCCAACTGGCTGCAGATAGGGTATATTCAAAGAGGCCAGAGTTCATAATGTCCAGGGCACGATGTGTCCAGTGTTCAAAATGGCCAGGGTTCATAATGTCCAGGGCACGATGTGTCCAGTATTCGAAATGGCCAGGGTTCATAATGTCCAGGGCACGATGTGTCCAGTGTTCAAAATGGCCAGTGCCTTGAATGGGCCAGAGTTCATAATGTCCAGGGATTACCTAGTCACTGAAAGTGACGTCATTATGTAAAAAACACGGAATCAGCTCAATGCAAAGCAGTGCAGTGCCGAAGGCAATGCCTTAGGAGAGATTACAGGCAATAGTAAATCAAATATTTTTAGGTTAAGTGGTTATGTATCTGGCTTCAGGCCGAAGGCCTGAAGCCTGATGCATAACCACTTAACCTAAAAATATTTGATTTACTATTGCTTGCAATCTATTCATGCGAGAAACTATTTCCTTATCCCTGGTAGGCAAACATCATTACCTTAGGTTAGGTTAGGTTAGGTTAGGTTAGGTTAGGTTAGGTTAGGTTAGGTTAGGTTAGGTTAGGTTAGGTTAGGTTAGGTTAGGTTAGGTTTGGTTGGGTTGGGTTGACTATGTAATCCCTGGACACTATGAACTCGGGCCCATTCAAGGCACTGGCCATTTTGAACACTGGACACATCGTGCCCTGGACATTATGAACCCTGGCCATTTCGAACACTGGACACATCGTGCCCTGGACATTATGAACCCTGGCCATTTTGAACACTAGACACATCGTGCCCTGGACATTATGAACCCTGGCCTCTTTGAATTTACCCTATCTGCAGCCAGTTGGCCACTTTTGGACCATGTAATCCCTGGACAATGTGAACACTGGCCAATTCAAGGCACTGGCCAATTCGAGCACTGGACACATTGTGCCCTGGACATTATGAACCCTGGCCTAAATAATACGCACCCGGAGGTGACTAGGGCGCAACTTCCCGCTAATATAATTTGCACGGTTCCATCGTGAAATGACCATTAGCGTTAAGGTTGCTAAGTGAGTCCGGGCGGAGCTACAGTTCGGTGTTTTGGCATTGGCTGGCCTCGACCCCTGGCCCCTTCCTGGGCTCTTCTGAAAGACGCCAAAGTTTAAGTCACAACTCACAGGTCGGTCAGGGTCATGAAATTTCTAGGGTTGGTGTAAAACAAATAACTCGAAAGTTCTGGAAGTTTCGTCGCGATCGGCTGCTTTTTACGCGAGTTATTTGCGAAAAACTGCGGGATGGGGTCCGTTCGACCCCCCCCCCCCTCCCATGCGGGTGAGGGTTAAATTCTTTTGCAAATTTGGAGGCTAACGCCACCTTGTGAAAGATTGCAATTTATGTACACAAATTTAAGTTTGGTTTGATGATTATAAATAAATCAAATTTATACAGCCTTGTTTTTCAATACGCGCGAAATTGCCGTTACCTACTAATGAGGCATTACATAATTTTAGTTAATAGGAATTACGAAGTTCAACATTATTTTATCGATCGATAATTTATGTAGTTTATTGAATTTTTACCTCCCAAATGTGTTTCACATGACATACAAAAAAGGTTTCATAAATTATTTTTTGGGTCATATTCTCCCTTTATCAAACCAGCCAGTTAGAACTTAGATGGCGTTCGACGTTCGTAGACAAACCGAATGTCCGAATCGCCAAGTCACGCGCACGATATTCACCAGCCTCAATCGGAAATCGAAAAAAAAAAACAGAATTCAGTATATCACCGAAGGCAAACCCACCGATTGTGCAATGTGCATGCATACTGTGGGAAAAGCCAGACAGCGTTGCGTTTTCAACACTTCTTCGCGTTACGGTTCAATGGATGATGTTTATTTAACAACCACAGTGCAGTTGAAACCTTTGCGGGTCTTGTCGGGCAAATCGGGGGTCTCATACACCACTTCCACGTGCTGTCCCACCGGCAGCGGGCTATCTTCCCCTGGCGGTGGGTTACCGTTGCAGTACTTTTTCCCGTTGACCTCCAAATAATCCCACTCACAAGATCCATCCCAGGACACCATATCAAAATCCCTACAGCTGAACTCCATAGAATAAGTGAGAAGGTTCGCGCTCAGATCCCAGCGGCAATACAGGCTCGTCCCGTAGTTGTCTGGATAGAACAGGCTGACGAGGGAGTAGGTTCCCGGTTCGAGGAAACCCCTTCCGCAGAACAGACCACTACTGGACGTCGATACCTTGGACATGACGGTGCAGAGGAAACCCGTGTCGGTGCCACTGGAGTCGGTGGTGAAGTCAATGTCGAGGGATTCGCCGTACAGGGTGCGCGGTGTGTTTCTTCCGCAGGAAATCAGCGCCTGGCTTCCGTAGGTCACCTTCAGGCGATCTTTGGAGCACCCATCGCTGTCTTCAAGCTGAAAGTCGAAACAGTCGAAACGGAGAATCCCGTGGTATTTTAATCGTAGCTGGTAGGTGCAGGTGTAGTCGTTGGTGTAGTTTTGCGGGTTGTGCCGGTCGAAGTTGGGCGAGTGGATGATGTAGGCGCCCGGCTCCAGTGTCTGGACATCGCTACTGCACCCCAGCACGGGACGGTTGTACGAGCCGCGGACCTCTAGTGGGTGCGAGTCGAGAGTTACCTCCACGGGACCAGCTGGAACGGAACGGAACATGGCGACCGACAATGTCACGATGGGCGCCAAATGATCAGTGCAACTAAGGGAGCAACAGCTTCAAGCAGCATAACATAAAAGCTGAGTTTTGTTCGGAATTTGCCTTGAAATCCCGTTGTGTTTTTATTCACAGTTGAATCTAGCCTACGAGAAAGACAGCTTCTGAATCGTGAAAGTTGAGTTAGATTATCAATTGACATGATATATTGAGGCAGTAATGTAACAACTGACAACCAATGAAGTCCTGCTATCGTACCTTTCACCGAAGAGGATGGGGCAAGGCCCTGTACCAGAAGACAAAACAACAACTTCAGGCCGAACATGACGGCAATTTTTCTGTCACTGCTGCTTGAACGGCTCCGTTTCAGGCTCTTATATCGTTCGGCGACACCTGTCTGCTGTGCTTAGATATAAATTGACAATGAAGCAACGTTGCAGGTGGTAAAATTCGTGGCAACAAAATAAGAAAATGACATTGTTTTTACACTTCTTCGGACTGCAAGTGTGGGACATCGGCATTATTAATTGCCTCAATCCTGTTTTCCACCACGTTTGCTACTGTGGCGCAACTAACCCGTCACAAACAATTCACGACAACCGACCAATTCCTTTCAACTGTGACTGAAGTCATACCTCGGAGCGGCGATTTGAAACGAATCGAAACCGATTGACGACGGTCTGAGTCAGACGATTGGGGAAGGCATGGGGAAGTCACTGAGGCACTCTATAGACTTTGCTACGGCTTAGGAGCCAATATAAGATGTCACAAATGGTGGGCGTTCTTTAGCAGTCGTGCCCCGAACCACTCGGCAGAGAGCAGGCTACAGTCAGCCCATTCGGCAAAGTCAAACGCAGCGACCATATGAGCGAATCGGGAGCCCAGAATATGATAAGTTATTTGTTGAATGAACTGTGAATGTCAACCATGCGAGGCTGTGCACTGTGCAGGTGTGCTTCATGTCCATAGGATTCAAGAAGGAAAAGGAACACATCTGCTTATATGAATGCAAACGTTCGAGTTACATGCATTATTTTCCGGGGCGTATGCAATGCCAGGTTCAAAATGTTTTCTTTCGTATCTACCGGTTGTGGATTGGATTAATTCATGCTTGGAGTTCGCCACTTTTAGCAAAAAGATTGTGTGTGTCGGGAGAGGGGAGATAGGTACTAGGTACCGCAGGCATTCGTTTGATAAGTTGTCGGTAGAATGTATCCGACCATAAAAATAAACTTGAAGTAGAATGTGATTGCGCTAAGGAAATGCCCGTTCGTGAACCGGATCATGCACTTCGTACTTGTTTCTGGCTCGTCACGAATACTACATACTTGCTCCGTCACAATGACCAGAAACAGCAAATATTTCCGAACATATTCAACAGGTGTTCCGTGTAAGCATGCTGTGGTTCCATTTGAAAACTCGACTGAAACCGGGAAACCAAGAGGGAAACGGCAAGTAATTAACCGCATCCTTAGTGTATATTCACATGACAAGTGGGCGATACAGTCTGGTTCTGGTTTATACGTATGAAATCAAAACACGCAGAAGAACGGAGGAGTCATGCAGGATGTTCCGATGCATCACTGGTCGATGAGCTTCACACTGGCGTGACGTCAATGGCGGGGCTGTCGACCGTCCAATCACGGCCCTATTCGAAGTTTTAAATTCATTTAGTGCTTACTGAATGTAAGGTTAGTTAATTTGAAACAGCTAAATTCAAGCGACATTTATGACTGTCTAATGACATCGCTAGCTAGCGATAATGTGTTTCTCTGAAACACGCGTCTCAACATAAACTTTCTTGATGTCAATGGACATTTGTCTAATGTCTTCCTTTTCATTTCAATATTTCACGTGTAGGTAACTCATTCCCGTCTGTTTTCATCATCCACCATCCTTCCGTTCCGGGCCTTCTTTCTCGTGATCCAGCCCCGTCATATTCATTTTCTTCTAACGTTATGCTCCGTCTTCCCTTACCTCTTGGCGCTGCATCCATGTAACCACAAACGGTTATGGTCCCCGGTAAGTAATTATTTGATAATCAACGCTGTCTCAATGAATATTCGACGAATCTCATATGTGAAGTGAAGACTGAAAGGAATGACTTCGAAGGCCGGAGCACAAAGACAACGTAAAAAGCTAACAAGAAAGAAGGATCAATACGAAATTCATAGCAGTTAGCACAGCGAACAGCATCAGTTGGACAGGAGTCTCTCCTCTCAATATCCCTTTATCATTTCACTCTATGGCCCTGAATTCACATATTAGAATCTAGTCCAAAAGTGCAAACTCAAGCAAGCAAAAAAGAAATTGACATACCTACGACCGGAACTGAACCAGTGCAACAAAGTGACGACGCGACCGACAATGCGTTAATCTTTTGCTATCGTTGCGTTACGCAAACTCGCCTGCGTGTTCTTGGAAGTTTCATCCACAATGAAGAACGGGGCTTTCCTGCCTTTCCCACTTCCATCACCTCCCTGTCGCTTCTTGTAAGGCATCACGAAGAAGCGGGGGTGGGCTGACCCCTCCGTGACCCCAGCGCTCGTGCAGCTCTTTGGAGCACGGCTCCGATGACCTCTGCCCCCTGTCACGGATCTAGCCTGATTCACCGGGCAGACAGAACAGAGGTGCCCCGCGCCCTGCTGGGAGGTTCGCCGAACTTCCAACACCGCCCCAGAGGTCAATCAAGGGCAGTTCGGAGCCCAGCTGGTAGGTCGATAGTGAGACAAGCTCGGGTAAAATATTTTTAATTTGCTAGTCGTGATCGTTTGAGTCGTGTTGTGGTGAGGGAATCACGGGAAAACAGCGACAGAGTCCTGATGAATGGTACATCTTTGGACGGTTTATTGGCACAATGATCAATGAAGTGTTTCAGTGGCTGGGATTTACGGGGAAGCGTAGAAAGGTGTTGTCAGTGGTAGCATTTATCATTGAACTGTATACAAGTCAGGAGGGGAGCGCAAGTTAAATCATGGAAGCATGGCAGATATGACTTTAATTAGGCAAATAGATAGGCCAATTAGCCGTGGGGAACAAGAGTAAAATCCCTTCCTAATAGGACCTTTGTCTTGGGTATTTATAGATAAGATAATTTCCATTTCCTGTTACTAACATATGTTTCTGAGCAAAAACTACAGCTAAACGTTATCGTCGCGTCGACCATAAAGAAGGCACGCCCACAACACGTCAATCGACGTCAATCCAAATATGGGCATTGCTACTTTGATAAGACGCTCAATGGCCCCAGGAACTTATTAGTTTATGAAAAGTAGGAACCGTCACGGAAAATGCAAATATTTGAACTACGAAGTGATCAGTGTAAAATGCCGCAGCTAGGTCAGATAATCATTACCTACATATAAATCAAGTAATTATGTTTCTCTTCAAAACGGAAACGACAAGTCTGTGACGGAAAAAGGATTCATAATCTTTCCGCCCGAGGAGATGAAATAACACTTTTTCAACAAATATGTACTATCGTAGAAGAATAACCGTATGCTCACTACCTTTTAACAATCCAAAATTAGCCTAAAATGAACGAATATGGAATATATTTCGGCAACGTTCCTTCTTCTGTTCAAAAGTTAAACTATACCACTGAAGTTAACTTTGCTTTTGTTAGCTTTTGAACTGAAGAAGGAATGTTTCCGAAATATATTCAATATTCATTCATTTTAGGCTCATTTTGGATTGTTAAAAGATAGCATACGGTTATTCTTCAACGATATTCAATCATGCTGCTCATTTTAGTACTTCGCCACCTTATTACAAATATGTACATACTACATATGATATAACACGCTAGAACCCAACCAAGTGACCACACCAACCCAGCCCTACATATAACCTTAACAAACTCGACCTATAACGTAACACCTATCCTAACGCCCAACATTTTAGGAAGCTACTTTACTGGAGGTAAGTATAACCAAATTTATTGCAGGCAATGTGAAAGAAATATAGACATGAACACAATTGCTCAGGGCGGCATTACGAGAAGGGGGACAACGGAAACGTAGACATTATTATAATTTCTAACCCATGTATCCAGTATCGTATTTCAAATAGACAAACGTTTACAACGTAAAGGCGCTGCCATTCCTTGGTCTTATAGGGGGAGGATGCCCCCAGATTGTCCTCCTTCAGTCAACAGTGATCGAGCTGAAACTAAAGCTAAAGAAAGGACGAGCAGTCGCTAAAATGAGTTGGCTCTTTACCCTCTGTTCTCATGCATGTTCTCGATGAGCGACAAACCAAATAATGAGGGACGAGAGGAAAAGGCGAAGAGAGAGAGAGAGAGAGAGAGAGAGAGAGAGAGAGAGAGAGAGAGAGAGAGAGAGAGAGAGAGAGAGAGAGAGAGAGAGAGAGAGCTGGGAGAAAACAGAAAAGCAGAGTGATAAATGAAGAGGGGCAAATGAGAAGGAGAAAGGGGCAAAAAAAGACCAAGAGCGGAAAGGAAGACGAAGAAGAACGAGAAACTTACAGAGGAAGGCATGGAAAAAAGGATGAAAGGAAAGTATTCGTTGTATATACATGCACTATGTACTATGTAGGTATGTAAGTACGTATAATAGTCGACTACAGAATGATGTTCCACTTTTCACATGGGCAATTATTTGCCTGGAGTGGTAGGCTGTGCCGCATCACACGGGCTGAGTTCACAAATTATAGCTTTGTCCCAATGCTCACAATCGACACGCTTAATTGCGTGATAAACGGCACAGCTTAGCGCTCCGGTCAACTGATGGATTCTGAAGAATGGAACATCATTCTGTTATCTGTAGTGGACTACATACATTGACATTCGTGAACGAAATTCAGCTCAGGTGTATACCGCTGTGGTGGCGACATCTGTGGCCAGTTGTGTCCAGCGCCACCTGCTTATCACCACCCAACTGACGGCGAAGCTATACCGTCAGACGTGTCGGTGCAGTGTAAAAATGATCACGGTGTGTTATGTTATGTTTGTGCTGATGAATATGACATAAAAATGAAGTATTAGTGAATCCGTCGTGGCTGATGCAGTCTGTCATCTCTGTCTTCAGAACCATCCCGTCCTAATACTTGATCCCGATACCCTGGGCGGGCTGTCACCTAGCTCCATCTAAGAACACCCGGCGTGGCCAGTTCATTAGGGAGCGTATACCCCCTTCATTATTCCTCCTCAACCGTTTCGTCGTTTCCATCCTCAGGATAGTTAAATCCTTCTCCTCCACGCCTCAACCCCATCCTCCGGGCTGGACGGGCAGCTTTATTCCATGCAGATGCAGGTAGCTCCCTTAGGAGCACGCCCGCAGCCGGGTGCAGTGAGTGTCAAGGGGCTGGGTGGCCTGTCCTCTGGACGGGCTCAGCCCTGACGACACACCAGAGTGCCCGCTCAGACCAATATCTCCACACCTAATTTCTATCATCCTTCCAGCTTTGCAATAGTCTCGTCAGACCGAAAGGGCCTAACCCAACAAAACAGCAAAACAAACAAACAAACCTCCTTGCTCCTGCGATCATTTGAGCGCCTTTTCCACGTAAGATCCTTCCGGGAGCTGTGAATGATCCTGCTGTACTTTTTTTGCATCTAATTGGTGAGTTGAGCGTCGGGGGTAATAAATTAAAGGAAAACGAGGGGGCGCGCTGTTGCGAGACGCAGCTATCCCAGGTGATATGTCAATTGTCAGCTGGTGACCTATGAGATCAGGTTTAAGAACCAAAGGCGGGCACCCTGCTATTGGTAAAGAACTTCGTAAAAATACTTTGGTAGAAATATTAGATACTTCTGGCACCATCGTGTTTCTTATGCTCAGCCTTATCCGCGTCGAATATATTCTTATGTTACAAAAATCATCTATGGTGTCGACTAGTGATGTCAATTACAGAATACCGGAATACCGATACCAAACCAAATACCAACCAAAACCGTGGGGAAATACCGAAACCGAACCATCTTTGAAAGATGAGGGAAATACCAACTGTTTACCAATTTCTTAGTTTCTTATACATTAGTAAGGGTTCATGATACCAACAAAATACCAAACACATTAGGATTGAAATACCAAATACCAAGTTGGTATCGGTTTGGTATCGGTATACCAAGAAGTTGGTATCCGATTGACATCTCTAGTGTCGACCTCAGGTCTATATCAGGAACGTGGTCAAGGGAGGTCACATAGGATGCAATTCAATGCGAAAAATCAGTCTGAGTTTATTGGCGCCCTGACCGTGATTCGCTAGCTCCATTTGGGCCCAATTTTCGTGTTATTGACGAAAAAGCCGACGACTGCAAGTGCACGATATCCTAGGAGTAGGAACAACGTTGCGAGAAGCATTTGATAGGTCTTTATAAAACAACGCTTCCGCTAGTTTATCCAAGACTTGACTGACGGAATGAAGGTAAACGGTTTGACCATGACCCCTCGAGATGAAAACCGTGGAGTAATACGCATTTTAGTGTTTTACGGCACGAATTAAATATAAGGTAATTTGTAAAAGAACGTCTAAATCCGAAACATGAACTTTATGACCTTTGATGACCTGAGTCTGACCACTAATCTGACCTGAAAACGGCCGAAGCACTTTATTATCATCTTTACCGCTGTTTTTAACGTTTCTTTCACTGTGTCGCAACATGGTCTAATGGGTTGGTTTAGACGGTCGAAAACAAACTCTAAAAACATGTAAAAACATCTTTGTCGATGATATCACGATCGTATCACACTGCCTTTGCGTGTTTACCCAAAATTTCTATAGATATAGAGCCTTGGATGTAGATATATAGGTACTCACCTATCGTTATCGCCAAGCTTATCGCCACGAGCGGTTTGTTTATTCCCGTCGCCTTGGCAACGCTTCCTTTGTAAACCATTGGCGACAATGGCAACAATGAACCAATTCAGGCCATTGCGCTAATATATCGATCACCCGGAGGTCGATGGATGGAGGTGCTGGCCAATCGGGAACATGCCATATGTAGAAAACCGTTTTGTCTGCCTTGCTTATGGCAAGACGGCAAGCTGTTTTAGCTGTTTCACGCCACGCATTTAGCCATTTAGACTTTAGAGCGTAATCCTGGAATGTCTTAGGTACATTGGTTCCATTATTCTTGCAATTCTTTTCAATTCTATGCGAATAGCTAAACCCAGGCTGGCGTCTGCTCCCTCTCTTATCCCGCGCCCCATGGGGAGGGGAAACTCAGGAAGGCTGAAACGCCCCCCCCCCCTGTCTTTTTTTCGTAGATATATCTACCAGTAAAACGCCTTTTGGGCGAAGAACGAGCGAGCGAGATATTGAGCCCTGCACGTGCAGAAGGGCGAGAGGGTACTTCCAAAGTAAGAGTAGTAAAGTAATCTTGCTTCCAACGGGCTTGCATGCAAAGCACCCTTCTAACCGGTCGCTAGCGGTGTAGCAAATTTGAACGCAATCGGCCCAGCCGTTCCTGAGATCTGGAAGCGGCATTCTGCACGTGCGCACGTGCAAACGGGGTCCAAAATGACTTTTGCACGGCACCCTACTAACCGGTCCCCAACCGTGTACCAAATTTGAGCGCAATCGGCCCAGCCGTTCTCGAGATCTGGAAACGCCCCCTGCACGTGAGCACGTGCAGTAGCACCCTAACCGCAACACATGGGAATGCATTGCCTGGTGGGTGCCTACCTGTATGCCAAGTTTCAGCGAAATCGCCCCAGTAATTACCGAGTTACTGAAATGGGAACAAATTTGGCACCTCTTATTGTTGTATTTTGCACGTGCAGTGGGGGTCACTCACATAGATGAAGAGTATCCGACCTTTGGTAGAAGGGATGCAGCTACCCTAAATGACCGCAAGACAATCGCTCAAGCCGCTGCTGAGATATGGGCCTCTCAAAATCATTACTTTTGCAAAACTGCTTGAACACACTTGACTTTTCACGTGGCACGTGCCACGGCGGTCACTGAGATGTATAAAAAGTAGTCAATTACGGGGTAGAAGGGATGGGGCATACCCAGCAAAAAAGACCGCAGGCCAATCGGTCCAGCGGTTGCTGAGATATAAGCCTCTCAAAAGCGTTACAGGGCGGGCCGGGCCGGGCCGGGCCGGGCCGCTCATACTGAGATTTTTCCGTTATATTGAAAAGACTTCGCTTCGCTCGCTGCGCTCGCTCGCTCGTAATTAAACGACTGCAGGTATCATCACCAAACTTAAAACTTTTAGGACTCTTCTGGGTATCATTTTTACACTGTGACCAAAAAAGTATTCCAAGGGCTTTGATAGGTTGGCCACAAATGACGTCAGAATGACGTCATGTTCTGCCATTTTCGGCCCCCCAAAAAGGTTTAGCGGGAAGAGCTGTCAGGCCTGCAGCTTTGAAGATAGGTAGGTACAGGAAAATATTCCTGACATAAAAGGTGTAGAATTAGCACGGCTTTAAAACTGTCATCTCTGATTTTCGAAGTTTTTTTTTATATAGCAAACAAAAAATCCAAGTTTTTCCGATTTCGATAAAACGGAATAACTATATATTAGTCCCTACCGTTTTCTATCTAAATACCAAATTTGAGATCGATAACTCTTTTTGGCCAAGGTATAGCGAAAAAACTGTTCAACATTGATGACGTCAAATTTTCAAACTCCATTTTTAGCAATTACATATATACGACGTAGCGCGAAACAAAGACCACTATTAGACTCCCCGTGACGAGCTGTATCGAATCAATACCCATTTTATGCAAAACTAACAAATTCGAAATTTATTAGAAGGAAATTCGAAATTTGACCTAATTTGACCTGACCTTCACCAGAACTTAATTTAAACTGGCCCTAAAGGCTGCCTAACCAACATAATCGTAGGTTGTCGTTATCGTATAAAATGAGCCATAAAACATGTATCACACCACACTTGATTGTGACCCCCAGTGACCTGATCTCTGTGACCTGACCTGATATCAGTGACCTCAAATAGCAAAATATGTGTTTGACGAATAATTCTCCATCGATGATTTTCAGTGACACGCCTTTTACTCGATTTTCCAACACATTTCTTGGAATGCCTGTAAACGGTGAAAGTGCGACCTTTGAGCCTGTCCTGTGACGTCATCGGTTGGACCGAGGTCAATGAAATTAGGTCACAACGTAGTAATTTTGAAAATCGGCCGGTAATCTTTCGAGATCTTAGGGGGCTAAACGACCCCCCCCCCTCCTCTTACGGGTGGCAGGGTCCGCCGATAGTCCTACGGGGCGCGGGTTAAACTCAAGGTCGAATTATTTGGTAATATGAAATGTGACACAATTTAATTACTTTTAAAGGGACTATCCCACCTTCTAAAATGTTGTTAAAACCAGTTAAATTGTGCCCGACTTTATAGATTGGATGACCAGGAACACGGTTCTGGCATTTATTTTTCATTAAACATCTTAGGCTTCCCATATTCCAAACACAAACTTTCAAATATATGTGACGTCACAGCCCAAAATTACCTCCTTCCCCAGGCCACATTACTGTCATAAAGCTGATTCTTTTTACTCTGTAGGCACCACAACAAAGTTCAGACCAAGTTTAAAGCGATTTTTCAACGAACAAACCCATTTAAATCAGAATGACTAAACGAGGTGACGTCACACATAACGGTCGCTCCATGTTGAAGATAGGGCCTTGTACAAGGCCCATTTTCAAATGAAGGGAACGAATTTCTTCAACACCAAGAGGCCGCGGGGGTTGCAACCTAGATAGATAGTGGTTTCTGAACCTTGCCGCACACTTGGCTATCTCAACTCAAACCCCATGTTAAAGGTGGGATAGTCCCTTTAATGGATTATAACACAAGAAAGCAGCATAATAATGATAACACTCGATACCACTCGTTAAGGAGTGCGGGACTACGACCGTCTCCCGCTCGATGTCAGCGTACGCAGCTTTAGGCGTCAACTCAGCTGAAATGCCTACTGCGAGGGCAGAATAGCAACTCGTAGGTCGCGTGAAGTGAAGTGAAGTGACGTGAGACAATGAAACCCCATGTTTTATGGATTTGTGGTGAATAAAGAATCTATCTATCTATCAGTTACGGAGGATGCACTCGCTCTCAATAACCCCATTCAAGTCACAACCGTCTTATTTGGTCAGAATGCAGCGTATATTCACTTCCACGCCCGCCAATGGTTCTGCACAAAACAATTAAAAGCAAAACAATGACAGATGAGCCACACATTTCGGGGGAAGAATTTACCATTTCTGCCACAACGTCTATCATTCTGGGTGTTCTATATGTATGGCATTCCATTGTTTCTAGGCTTTCATTCCATCCTGTTGTGCGGCAATGTTATCGGTACAATAAATAATTAAAATATTAAGAGCACTTTAGAGTTTCACGAAAGGGTGAACAATGCGCAGTAACTACACAGCTGACTAATGTTACACAAATCACCGAGAAATTCCGAATCCTGAAACTGCCTGAGGAACATTAACCCTCAATAATGGTCATGCGACTAGTTAATGCGGAGCATACAGCATTTGAATCGTACAAATCGCTTGGCAAAATGGTGCCTTCACAAACGTTCCCCTAAAACTTATGCACCGAATCGAGGCACGAATCATCAACACAACATAACACAAGTTATATACACACAGACACTACCCTATACGATGACAAAAACAATGACAACGGCGCAGCATGCGGCCGTGGGGCAAGGTATATGCGACCAAAATATTGGGCACCAGTCCGGCACCTTGACATTTATTTGATGACACAAGACCATCCATGGGCCACAACTGCGAGTATCAAAAACTATAAATTGTTATACCTTACATGGGAAAAGGCAGCAACAAGATGTTGCTTGATGGCAGGGATAAATAGGTAAGTGTTGGTGGCAATTAAGCTATTTTGGAAGTATGTATGTAACTATTTTGAGGGCCTTAAACCCTTAAAACCATAGGTTAATAGAGAATTGCTAAAAACAGTCAGTCTTGAAGCAATATCGCAACCATAGGACTTTTCACTTTGTGAAATATTACGCTCACGCGACGAATGCTAACAATTTATCCGAGAAAACCAAGCAAAAAATGTCTTTTTTGTAATAACCTTTCATTTTTCATCCACACTCCATGGTTGGCGAAATTTATCGAGAGGCACTCTTGTCACCTGAGTAAAAAAACAACGACACCAAACAACATCCTAATAAACGCGAACCAATCCATCTCAATCCGAGGTCTTAGCGTGCTGTCTTTGCTCCTAATTAGCGACCGTTTCTTTCAGCCAGTGGGTCTGTGATCATTGACCCATTGCCATATGGTCACCAGACCTCGAGCTCGATTTTTTACCCATATATCTGCTTCACAGCTTTGGTGCGCTGTCCGACACTGGCTAGCTGAGCTAGCTCTAGCAATCGGCTAGCGATTCTGGTTGTGACACTGTTCAACAATGCTGGCTAGCGTCATTGATAATCATTGATAGCGCCATTGATAGCATCAATGATAGCTGGCGACTGACTTGCAAACTAGCTACGCGGCTAGCTCTAGCTAACGGCTAGTGACAGACATCCGGTCCACTCCACCACTCTTTAATATCCGCATACTCTTTCCTCTGTACTTCTCGCTTGTTCAACATCTCGCAGAGTTTGCACCATCCGTCGCGGTGAGCGCCTTCGATCTTATACTCTGACCTCCAGGCCGTGTACTCAGCCAGAGCTGCCTCATGGGTCAGCAGGTACTTCACGTGACCCGCCAGCTCACGAGGGTTAGCGTAGTCATCGACATGAAGGAAGGAGTGTGGAGGTGCCACGGCCTCATAGTCAGCCCGAGAAGCTCCGTAGACGATCGGGATTAGACTGCTGTTGAGCGCCAGAAAGAACTTCTCAGTGATGTAGTCTCGACATCGCGAGTTCTCTAAGGAGAGGTAGAAGCGGTAGTTGTCGGCCACGTAGCGGTAGCAGGTTCGGGGGTCGGGTGGAGACAGCACCCCGCCCGGGGCCGAGCAGCGCAGAGGACCACAACGTCCGTAGATGTCCACGGCGATGTATCGTCGCAGTTCCTGAGGCACACGACCACACGTGTCAACGAAGAAAGAAGGCGTATGAAAAAAGCATCGGTCACTCGCTTCACGCATACAACGGCAATGTGGGCTAACGAAGGCGGAATGCATTCGTTATTCAGTTGTTGATGTCCGGTTGTAGAAAATAAGCCGACTTTATTAGCTGGGCACATTTAGCGGGCACGCAGCTAATGATTTTCGGCTTAGCCGCACCTCATAAAATAAGCCTGTAAAATAAGCGTATGCTTAACACATCAATAATATGAATTCAATCTTCTAAGACGTCACCAAGCATACGAACCACAGAGAAGACTAGAACGACAAATGCCAAAAGGTTGAAATGTCATTTTGAACCTTTTCAAATGTCATTTTGAGCCTTCTGCGTAACTACTCACCTCAACAAACTGTTCGCGTTTGCCGGGAGTCTTGCAGTGTGAAACCACCCAGGGTAGTCTCTGTCTGACCTGGGTCAGTGATGCCCACGTGGCTGAGAGTGTGGGTGCCATGGTGACCCCGGATGACCTCTGGCGCTCGGCTTCGGATAGAGGCACCGTCTTGAAGTATGGCTGGTGTATATCAGAGTCCCGTCTGAGCAGAAAAAAAAAACATCCACTGTAAGCGCAGGTCAGTCCAGGCTCTGGTGACACAAGCCATACCAGACCAAACATTATCAGGTCTGATAAAAAGTTGGTCAAAATTACGATTTAGTCACGTTTTCCAAATTCGAGTGATGCCGATGATGAGTAACGCTGACACCTGCTTCACACAGTCTGGAGTCAATGACTTTGTGTAGCATTACAGGATGTAATTTCAGTCTGACCCAATCCAAACGTGAATCGTCACCTAAATCTGAAGTGGACCTAGAATCGAACCCTGGTCTGACCCTAGAGCACATATAAGGGGACCTTCTGACCGCACCTGTACGTCATGGTGAGGTTAAAGAGGCCCTTGGTCGCCTCCTTGAACTGTCCGCCCGTGTTCGGCGGGCTCTCCAGCATGTAGAACACCCAGAGCTGGTCTGGACGCCGGAACGCCGGCAGGTCGAAGTCACTAAACTCGACCGGGTGAAAGACCACCACGTCGGCACGCTGTAGGTAGCGACGCTGGTTGGTGGTGATGCAGTTGGAGGCCTGTGGGAAGGTGCGAGGGATGACGTCATTGGAGACCTAAGCGGTAGGCGTCTGACGTCATCTTGGGACAGATGGGTGTGCTCAAGATTTTTGTAGATAGTGCCATGACTTTTTGGAGACTTGTTGGGAGGTGGGAGTGGTAAAGTGAATTTAGTTCTGAAGGAGCAAATGTGCATGCAGGAATGAATGCACATGAGGATTATCTCTTCATACTCTTCATATCTCTTCATTCGGGAATGAATGAAGAGATATGAAGCAATTACCTGGATAGGACGAGGCTGGGGAAGCAAATGCTGACGGCTAATGTCCCGTTGCATCAGCTTACTGCTCCATCTATTAGGTATTTAAAACCCGCTATTGATAAAAATACTTCTGATATAAGCTGACGTCATGCGTTGCAGGCACGTCGTTGCTATGAGACGACCTATGCACATTGCAGTCAAGCATGGAGTTGAGACCCGCTGTTCACCAGATCCGCAGCACTAACCGCCGGTCGATGGGTTTTCTGGTCCAGGCGGTTACAAGGTGTGCGAGCGGCAAATCGTCCGCCATATACGGGGGATACATAGTTCTCCTTTCGAGATTGGTGTCGGTGTGTGTGTGTGTGGTGTGGTGGGGGGGGGGGCGTCCAAAACAGCCCTCATACTATTATGCTTGGTCAAATCTCTAATAAAGCGTTCATCGCCGAGGATTTCCCTTCGATTGGTTGAAAAATTAGTTTGCGAACAATTCTGTTTAAATACTTTGATTGTTTACGTATCAATAGAACATTTAATGCTGCTTAGTAAAGAAAAATATTATTTTTTCTGGACTTGACTATTAGGTACCAGTTCTATCATAATTAAGCACGGTCATTGGCCAGTCTAAATCCTAAAAGGTGCTGCTTAACCTAAGGAAATTTTGAAAATAGGTTTGTGATTATTGTCAGATAATCGACGCTGGGGAAATTTAGTGGAGAACGCACCAGTCGATTGCAGTGGACATTTCAGCTGTATGCGTGCACTGGCGATAAAAAGCAAACACCGAATACTCGTGTGCAAAGGCGGATGAACACTGACGGATCCAGAAAGGTGGTCTGGGACGACCCCCAAAAAAGTTTCTCCAAGTTCTAAAAACTCATCGTATTTCGATTCCATACGCATTGCTTTGCAGTTTAAAACACACTTTTACTAACAAAACTTGTTAAGTATTCTTTTTATTGTCGAAAAACCGTAAACTTCTGTCGATTTCGGGCACTGCGGGGGAATTTACCAAGTCCCCTTCCCCTGGATCCACCATTGCGGATAAAAGCGAGCACCAGAAACTCCATCCGTGGGGTGCGCTGGATCCGCCGCTGCGCCGAGCCGATAACCGACCGATCAAATGGTTTACACAAGCTCAGGTGACCGCCCGAGGGGTGAGCAAGCTGGGGGGGGGGGGGGTACAGAGGGGGTGCAATCGACGCCACGCGTACCTCACATGTGGTGCGTATGATTTGGCTTATGATTCGGATCGACAAAAGCAGAGGATGGGTGAGTGAGTGAGTGAGTGAGTGAGTGAGTGAGTGAGTGAGTGAGTGAGTGAGTGAGTGAGTAAGTTTGAGATAGATAGATAGAGAGAGAGAGAGAGAGAGAGAGAGAGAGAGAGAGAGAGAGAGAGAGAGAGAGAGAGAGAGAGAGAGAGAGAGAGAGAGAGAGAGAGAGAGAGAGAGAGAGAGAGAGAGAGAGAGAGATATAGAGAGAGAGAGAGAGAGAGAGAGAGAGAGAGAGAGAGAGAGAGAGAGAGAGAGAGAGAGAGAGCAAGAGAGAGAAAGAGAGAGAGAGAGTGAGAGAGGGAGAGAGAGAGAAGAGAAAACACGATAGAGAGGGGAAAGAATAAAGCCTATTGCATCACGTGAGACCATAATGACTCATGAATTTTAAACTGATAGATAACTAGCTACTGCCTTTCCCACATTCATACAGTTTCAACCTCAGTTGTTTGTGTGACCGAGCATCACCTGACGCCGTACAGGCGAGGTACTACATTGCCGATGTCAGTCGCAGATAATTTAGAAACCGATATCAAACCAAATACCAACTACAAACATGGAAGAGTACCCAAAACACACGAACTTCGGAAAATAATAGAAATACAATTTTTTACAAATTTTTGATTATCTTATCATTAGTGAACATTCACATTACCAACAAAATAGCAAAGTCATCAGAATTGAAATACTAAATGCCAAGTTGCTATCAGTTTCGTATCGGTGTGCGTGCCAAAAAGTTGGTATCCGATTGACATCTCTGCACTCAGTAGGTACTCACCGGACACGGGCTAAAAGGCCTCCTGCCGTAGCCGATGTTGAACTCAAGGTTGCCGAAGAAGGGGGTCCAGAACAGGATCACTCGGTCACTCTCTGTGATGTTCACATCCGGCGCCGGCTTGAACTGAAACAGGACAGGTTATTGAACTCAGTAGGTCACTGAAATGGGACAGGTCAATGAAACGGGGCAGGACATTTTAACCCTCGCCCTGGCAGGGCATTTTTCATAACACGGCCTGGCAGGGGGGGGGGGGGGGGTCGATGCGACCCCCCCCCCCTCGCGATTGGCTCCTATGGCACCTAGAAACACAAAATTTAGTAGGTAGGTGGGCCCCCTGGAGTTCTCGCCCCTGTGCAAATTTGGTTGCTCTAGGTCAATATTTAGGGGGTTTTGGGGGGGTATAAATGTAAACATTTCGCTAAAAACAGGTCAAAAGTTTTTCGCTTATAACTTTTGATCTAATTCAGATCGAGCAAAAAGAAAAGCACCAGTGAGCTCAGAACGTCAAGGCGCGTCGAATGATATACTTTTTAGCTTGCTTAAATGTACTTAAAGTTTTTCTTAAACTATAAGTAAACTTAAATTAATAAATTAAGTTCAAGTTAACCAAATTGCATCATATCGCATATCATTCGATTCGGCTGATCAGCAGGAACACAATGATACCATTTTTAAGCTCTAGCGTCATTATGTGCCAAGTTATTGGCAAAAACGTAATTTGACCTCAGTTGACCTCATTTGACCTGACCCATAGATAAGTACACCAAACAAAGAAGCACCAAGTGACCTGCTGTTAAGTACTGTGGTTTCAAAGCACAAAAGTGATAGAACGAAGCGGATATCTCCAGTATTTTCCGAATTTAGTATTTTCCCATAGGCTTAACATTACGACGTAATGACCTCTAACTGACCTCAGGTCAGTGACCTCGAAAAACCCGAACTATATGTTATACAACTCGGTGAACTTAGCACATCCTGAAAGTTTGAAGGAAATCAGTCCAAAACTGTGAGTTGGACAGGTGCAAAAAGAAAATTGAAATTTGACCATGACCTTGTACCGGTTTTTCTGACCTGATGAGCCCTACCTATATTTGTAGCTATATTGGTCTCCACAGATTTTGAAGCATTTGCAGGCATTTGCCATGACCCTGTTCGTGGGTCATGTGAATTGTGTTTAAAGATAACATTATAAACAAAACTTTTTTCGAAACGCAAAACAAAAAATGTCTGGAAGAAAAGATTCAAAACTGAAAACGGTAAAGATATGTTTATGCCGTAAAATAACAGAGCACGGGTCAGGATGCGCATCCAGATTGTCCAGCTAAGCCCCAGAATAGTAAGAAATTCCGTTGTCTGGCCGCGAGGCGGTCTGAACTCACCTTTTCATGGTATCGGTTCCAAACGCTCACTGTCGCCGAGCGCATTTGCCATTTGACGTCCTCGACAAGAAAGATGGCGGCCACTATACAGCTCACAATCACCACCAGAAAAGGGTGGCGACGCCCCTGTTTCTGCGCCCACCTCAGGCGGTACATTGGTAAGTTTTCCTGGAAAAGGGTAGCACTACGTCAGGTCATTGAAACCGATTCGGGATAGCGACCGGGTGACGGGTGCTGGGGTAAACGTGCGTGAAAGACAAAGGAAGTTATGATATTTGGCAAAGGTTACATCAAAATGCAGCTACATACCTACAGTCTAAAAATTATCTCTTGATGTTTATAAGTTAAACTCTATCACTTCGTATTTTTCGCTATTAACCCTCGCCCGTAAACGGCGATCTGCCACCTTCGCCCATGCAGGGGGGGGGGTTGGTGCGACCCCCCCCTTGGCGTTTGAAAACGGAGCGTCGTAGAGCTTAGCGGAAAAGACCAACGGATTGCTCTCGCCGAGATCTCGCGATTGGTGGTAAATTTTTTGGTCCTAGGTCAACATTTGACCTATTTTTGACCGGTCAAAGGTCAAATTTTCGGAAAAATAGACTTTTTCAAATTTTCCGCGGCGTTTGCGGCAAAACGGTGGGAGATATCGACTTGAAACCTTCACTATCGTGTTCCTTGATCAATTCTCTATCGTTTGGTATGTATTTCGTTTCCCTAGCTCTAAAAATGGCGCGTTGGGAGCGCCGGAAGTCGGCAAGGTCACAGTCGGCGGCAGAAATTCGAAAAATCAAAATTTAAATTTTTGAAATCTGATTGTATTTTTGGATTTGGGATGTCCATTTGCTCCCTATAGAAGCTAATATTGCTGCATATTCCCATTGAGGTGACAAGAATTAGCAAAATAGTGGTTCGGGCGCTTTTCAAAAATAGTACCGGACGCTGTTCCTCTTGTGACGTCATAGCTCCGTGACCTGACCTGACCCGGTCAAGTTTCTTATACCATATGATAGCCAATACTTGCCCCAACATGCATGGGAAGTTTCATCACGATCCATCAACCGATGTCCGTACCACCGTCAGGAAACCTCGGGCGTTGGCACTCAGTTTGTGAAAATCCGGCCGGAGGCTGTTCCCTTTGTGACGTCATAACTCCGTGACCTGACATGACCCGGTCAAATTTTTTTTATCAAAAGATGCGCAAGGTTTGCCCCATAAGGTACCCAAAATTTGGCGGCGCTGCGCGCCGCCGTTTTTGCACTGTTTCCGAAAAACCTCAGGGGGGGGGGGGTTGCACCAACCCCCCCCCTACATGGGCGAGGGTTAACTAATAGCATTATTAACAAAATTGTGTGGTCAAGTGCAATTTTATGTAACCTAATCAACTAAAACGCTTGAATATGGTGTTTTGTTTTGCCACCATCATGGGTGGCATAGTGTTGTTAAGTTAATGAATCGAAGGCTCTGCCGTTATTCAACGGGCGTTAACGTACGGCGCTAATAGATATTTTCCGGGTAGGAGCTGTCAGACCCGCTAATGGTTTTCATCACGGCCACCGAATGAAGTTTTTGTGTTGTGAGAAAGCTATTAGTGGCGACTAAACGGAGAGAAGCTCCTGCTCAACACACCCACACGAAATCATGTCCTGCCTCATAAAGATTTCAATAGTCGCCCACAGGCACACCTGTTGTTTGAATGATGTCTGTTGATTGAATATTCATTTTACGAAACTACGAAACGCCGGCTTCACTCAGTTTCGGCTAAATAGTAGAAAATGTAAAAACATGACCTTATTTCCTCGATAATTGCCAAAACTAATGCTGTACAAATATGTACTTTATTTGAAAGAATGTAATATTTCGACCACAGGTCTTTTTCAAACAGTTTCAAATTAGAAAAGATACCATTTCCATTTGCCGCATTTCCAACTGCCTTTCAACAAAAATTTATAGTTGAAACGTGCCCACTAGCTCACTCGCACCACTCATGAAATAGACTTAGAGACATGTTAGTGTGGAGAGCAAATAGATATTATAGGATTAAATTGGACTTACTCCACAAGAGAATCGTTTTCGACAATCGTTCACCGACATCTTGTGCGATTCGATTCGACCCGAACGTTTTATTTTCGCCCCGATTACCGACCTTCGCTGAAGAGGACATGTAATACATGTCGAAAGCTCCGACCGAAAACGATTCTCTTGTGGAGTAAGTCCAATTTAATCCTATAATACTCATGAAATATTTGGCTAGCAAAAATAGCATCACATAGGGCACCTATTTTTCAAAATACATAATTTCAGCCGTACGAGATAAGTAAGTATTAACCCTCGCACGACCAGGCCATTTCTCATAACACGAACGACGGGGGTTGTTACGACCCCCCCTGGCGTTTCGAAACGGAAGGTTGTAGAGCTTAGCGGAAAAAACAACGGATTGCTCTCAACGAGATCTCGCGATTGGTGGTATATTTTTTGGTCCTAGGTCAACATTTGACCTACTTATGACCGGTCAAAGGTCAAATTTTCCGAAAAAATCAAACTTTTTCAACTTTCCGTGGCGATTGCGGCAAAACGGTGGGAGATATCGACTTGAAACCTTCACTATCGTGTTCCTTGATCAATTCTCTATCGTTTGGTATGTATTTCGTTTCCCTAGCTCTAAAAATGGCGCGTTGGGAGCGCCGGAAGTCGGCAAGGTCACAGTCGGCGGCAGAAATTCGAAAAATCAAAATTTAAATTTTTGAAATCTGAATGTATTTTTGGATTTGGGAGGTCCATTTGCTCCCTATAGAAGCTAATATTGCTGCATATTCCCATTGAGGTGACAAGAATTAGCAAAATAGTGGTTCGGGCGCTTTTCAAAAATAGTACCGGACGCTGTTCCTCTTGTGACGTCATAACTCCGTGACCTGACCTGACCCGGTCAATTTTCTTGCACCACACAATAGCCAATGCTTGCCCCAACATGCATGGGAAGTTTCATCATGATCCATCAAACAATGTGGGTATCACCGGCAGAAAACCTAGGGATTCGGCGCACACGTTTGGTAACTGTCGGCCGGAGGCTGTACCTCTTATGACGTCATAACTCCGTGACCTGACATGACCCGATCAATTTTTTTTCGGCAAAAGATGCGCAAAGGTTGCCCCAGAGGGTATTTAAAATTTCAGCCCGCTACGACAAGCCGTTTAGCGTGCACTTCGAAAAAACCTCAGGGGGGGTTGATACAACCCCCCCCCCCTAGGCGTTCTAGGGTTAACATACCGACTGACCATAACACAAAACATCCTACAGGCCTTCGCCATTATTTCTCACAATTTCGTCCAAAGTCACCCAGCCGTCTACAAGGCATAACAGATGCAGCATGCCAGCAACTATCATATGCTGTCCAGGCTTTTACACATTTACGTGTCTATCCGTCCAGTATTCACATAACACCGTAACACCAGAATGGAATACAAAGAAAGCAAAGATGGGCATAATTGGCATACTCGCATTAACATACCTATAGCGTTCAATGCCATAACATATAGCGTTCGATGCCCATAATCAATAACACACATAGTCCACCCTCCCCCCCCCTCCCACACACACACACACAAACACTATCTAGCTTTGAACGCGTGAACATACGCAGTACCTAGTGCACAGTAAACATATACAGTACACATTTACACATACATCGGCGTTGTTCCTAGCATTGTTTACCTTACAAAATAGGCCAAGACGATACATTACTGTTGAGTTCCGGACGGTTCTTTCTTATCAGCAGCGATTCAGCTATTTTACGGCAGTGGCGGCGGATTCGATTTTGGCGAGGGGGGGCAAGATCCCAGTCGAGATGATGTCATAGGCGGATCCAGAAAGGCGTTTTCGACGCTGTAGGGGACATACCCCCCCAAAGTGTCCAAAATCCAAAAACTCCTCGGATTTCGATTTCGATTACTGCTGAACAGTATAAAAAAAAAAAATCCTGATAAAAATGTAATTATTAGGAAACATAAGGTACATACGTTTTGTCTATTTCGGGCGATGCAGGGGCAGGGGGAGGGGAGTAAATATTTGCTTTAAATGCCCGCTCCCTGGATCCGCCAGTGGACGATGTAACGCATTTCGTATTGCTGTATTAGAAAAAAGCTCCAATGGGAAAAAATTGTGCCATAACCCGATCGCATATCAGATGTTGAAGAACGGTGCCAAACCTTTTGAAGTAGGCGAACGCTGCTCTTCAATGAGGTAACTCGTTACCATTTCCTCTGTTCATTTTACGTTGGATTTTCGTTTAACTTTCTTTAAAAAGTATTTCTGAGACAGATATCAACTGAAACTAGCTCACAGCGGGAGGAGACCGCTCAAACATTCAGAGACAGTCGGTCGCATCTAAACCTATTGGGACAGCGATCCGCCAGAAACCCTCCCCAAGGCAGTAGTTCGCCAACTAAGCTCACCGAGACGGGCTGTCTCGATGGGTTTATACAGTAAGCCTACAGCAAGGCTTAACTAAGGCCCAAATGCTCGTCAAGCTGGGAACGGAGGGCTGAGGTGAGGGAGCGCGGCGGCGGGCTGGGGTGAAGGAACGGTGGACTGGAACGAGAATCCAGAAGCTCTGGGTGGGGCGTTTCTTTATTAGGGCTTTAGGGTGCGCTGACTGCGGTAAGGTCCAAATTATCACACCAAATTTTGCCATGACATCTACCGGTTCAGGCACTCGAGAATCAGCGGCCAGTGATATCTGCAAAGACGAAGCATTTCCAACCCAGCTTCAGCCTGGTGTCAGGGCGCCTCAGGTGGCTTTAATTACAGTTGCACATATCAAACGACCTCAGTGCAGCAAGTCTGTGGCCGAAACCATTCGGAACAGACTTCAAGGAAAAGTGAGACAAGGTTAGTGCTATCGTTAAGTGCCATTATAGACTTGGGCCCCGTTGGCTTGACCCACTGGAAGGTGGTAGTTATCGGACGCTGCGGGGCATACTCATTTTTTCCCAAAATGCCTTAGATTTTGCTTTCGTGTTCATGGGCGGCGGAACGGGGAGGGCACCGGGGCACCGTGCACCCTCCTTTTGATTTTGGCATTTTAACGTTAGCCCTATGGGCGTTGCATGGAAAGAATGGGACCAAAAGTCGGCAGTGCCCCCCCCCCCCTTAATTGAAGGTGTTCCGCCGCTACTGTTCGTGTTTGATGCTCTTTATTCTATAGCCAGCCTTACGACAGAGGGGGGCCCACTAATGATTAGTGCCCTAACCCTCAAAAGTTTCCAACATTAATTTTTACTTTTTTAATGGTGAAAACTGAAATAAAGCGGATATTGAACTGTGAACATCCAGTTTTTACACTGGCCCCACACAAGCCTCCGAATGCCCAAAGCAGATCTCTGATGACTGGCCTTTGGGTGTCATACCATACCGTGCATTGGTCAATGTGGTCAATGTGTACGACCTCGGCGTTTACCATTTTATGCGCTGGAAACTGTTGCGCTCGAAAAAATCAGGGGAGTGGCTTATTATGCGCGCTCATCAGTCCTAACTACCCGCAAGCGAATGGCTAGCCCTTCCGTCTCCGCTCGCTTGCGATTTGGCATTTATGTAGGTACAAAATAGCGGCAAACGACCACTGAAGGTATGAGTTGCGTCTCTCGCACACTTAAAATATATTTAAATCGAATCTGAAAAGACAAAAAAATGATATAAAGCGGAAATGGTTAGCATTTACACATATTCAAAAGGCACCGTTGGACAAACTGTAGGAGCGCAAAGCTGCAATATGGTTATGAAAATTACCACATGCAATAGAAAATATGCAATAGGCTATGAAAATTTTCCTCATGTTTAGGGCACAAATTATGGAGGGGCAAGAATATACGTTTACCCCTCCTCCAAAAGTTTCTTAGGGGACGGTGCCTCCTCTGCCACCCTGTATCCGTCGCCCCTGTAAGCGGTCACTGAAGGCCTGGGCTGCCGCTGCGTCACGTTGACGCTTATAATGCCTCCAAAACTAGGTTGAAGAGAGGAAACTTCAGTTGAACGCGAACGTTTGCCATTTAAGAAAGGCAACGTATGATAAAGTATATGGGCATCTGGTTACATCTTCAGATGATCGAACAGAATAATCAGCTATGTGGTTTCTTGTCTAAACTTTGTCACAAATTATGGGGGGGCAAAAAGATACTTTTGCCCCCCCACGAGTTTGCCAGGGGGGGCAGCTGCCCCCCCTGCCCCCCGAATCCGCCGCCCCTGTTTTACGGTCTGGATGATCTTTAGACTTGTACAATATTTTAATTTTGAGCGGAGCAGACGTCTCATCTGCGATACTGTCACCGTGTTTCTCCGTAAAGTGATCACCCAACGGAGTGTCAGGGGTCCTGTTGGTCATGTCGCGCACGTGTTCATTGAACCTGAGGCGCAATGGCCGTTTTGTCTCTCCGATATAAAAAAAAAACGGTATATAAAAACGGCCGATATATAAAAACGGCCATTGCGCCTCAGGTTCAATGAACACGTGCGCGACATGACCAACAGGACCCCTGACACTCCGTTGGGTGATCACTTTACGGAGAAACACGGTGACAGTATCGTAGATGAGACGTCTGCTCCGCTCAAAATTAAAATATTGTACAAGTCTAAAGACCATCCAGACCGTAAAATAGCTGAATCGCTGCTGATAAGAAAGAACCGTCCGGAACTCAACAGTAATGTATCGTCTTGGCCTATTTTGTAAGGTAAACAATGCTAGGAACAACGCCGATGTATGTGTAAATGTGTACTGTATATGTTTACTGTGCACTAGGTACTGCGTATGTTCACGCGTTCAAAGCTAGATAGTGTTTGTGTGTGTGTGTGGGAGGGGGGGGAGGGTGGACTATGTGTGTTATTGATTATGGGCATCGAACGCTATATGTTATGGCATTGAACGCTATAGGTATGTTAATGCGAGTATGCCAATTATGCCCATCTTTGCTTTCTTTGTATTCCATTCTGGTGTTACGGTGTTATGTGAATACTGGACGGATAGACACGTAAATGTGTAAAAGCCTGGACAGCATATGATAGTTGCTGGCATGCTGCATCTGTTATGCCTTGTAGACGGCTGGGTGACTTTGGACGAAATTGTGAGAAATAATGGCGAAGGCCTGTAGGATGTTTTGTGTTATGGTCAGTCGGTATGTTAATACTTACTTATCTCGTACGGCTGAAACTATGTATTTTGAAAAATAGGTGCCCTATGTGATGCTATTTTTGCTAGCCAAATATTTCATGAGTGGTGCGAGTGAGCTAGTGGGCACGATTCAACTATAAATTTTTGTTGAAAGGCAGTTTGAAATGCGGCAAATGGAAATGGTATCTTTTCTAATTAAAAACTGTTTGAAAAAGACCTGTGGTCGAAATATTACATTCTTTCAAATAAAGTATATATTTGTACAGCATTAGTTTTGGCAATTATCGAGGAAATAAGGTCATGTTTTTACATTTTCTACTATTTATGAACATGTTCCTCGCACAAGCACTAACCTCATTAAAGAACAGTTTCGGCTAAGTTTAAGTCTACATTAGCCGTTTTCACGACGGGCTACCTGACCTAATTTGACCAGATCTACACCAAATATATTTTACAATAAATATCTTCATATGATGAATTTATTTCAGTGTTTCAATCTAAAATACTTTAAATAATGCCTGATAATTTGAAAAAGAAGTATATAAGCATTTAAATAGCATATGTGCCACCCAAACTGATAACTTTTAAGAAACACACTGAACCGTATTTGACCAAATATATTAGATATAAACCTATCATATAATTTGACCAAATCTATACCCAATGCGCACCAAATGTGTACCTAAAACTATTATACAACCTAAAACTATTATAAAACAAACCTACAACTATTATACAATGCATAAGGAATCGTCATACGACGAGTTTTTTTTATTACGTGCCCTTGTGGGAAGCAGTGCAGTGCCTGAAGCCACTTTCCTGAATTCACCAGTGTTTAGTACCTACTAATGCAATACGCAGAAACATTCCCTATATGAACACACACACAGTCATGTACAGTTCAATATAGGAGTCGTCCCTTCTTCTGCCGAGACCAATTAATTGTCTCATTACCCGGCACGCCGAACCCGGTCGAACGGCATTTGTCGCAGGTGCGCCATCACATGTTGTCACGCTACATTCAGCACTTGACTATAAAGGAAAATATCGTGACCGATATCAGCATCTTTCCTCGAGCGTAGCGTTTAAGCGCTACGCACTTTACCCTGATTACTCTACGTTTCATACGGGACAGGAGGGAAAGTACATATGTTTATCAGTGTCGAAAAAATATAACTTCGAAGTAAATCACGTTATGTATGGACATACCTACGTATTTGTAGATACTAGCTAGAGGTGAGTGTGGCATTCATACTTGGCGCCGTCTATCCCTGAGGATATCTAAACAAATATCACGATTGGCAAAAAAAGAAATTTTAAAAGAAACTCATTCGGCCACGCTGTTTTAATTTGCGTCCAATCATAAAAGCGACTTGTGTGGTTAAGTCGCGAATCAGCGCTAGGCACAATCTTACGTAGAGTATTATATTCAGTTTCGTATCACCATGGGCTATCTGGTGTCTATCCTTCACTGCCAGTAAATGAGGAAAAAACATTTCGCATTCGACATCCCTACATGATAACCGAAGGTTTGTTGTCAATAGTAAAAACACTATTCTTTAGAATTGTGTTTTTCTATTGAAAAACAAATCTGAGTTCCCTGACAATTTGGCAAAAGCTGCCTGAGATATCCGTTGTTATTTTTATATAGGGGAGAGTGGTGCAGGAGCCCCCCCTTAAGCTCAGTTGCTATTTTTAGACAACTGATAATATTTAAGAGCTAACGTGTGCATGCGCTGTGAGCATGCATCATTTTCCCATACATATTTGCATTCAAAATGAATCTAGGGGGGACACAAACCGTAAACTTTAACATTTTGGAAAAAGTTGCAAAAGGGCCTCTTACACTATGGGTATGGTAAGACGCCCCCCCCCCCCTCGGGCGTTTTACAAGTCAAGTCGACTTGTAAAAGACGCTTCGCGAACACAGCTGCAAGGCCTTTTATTTCGAAAAGCTAAGCAAATACGGTGTTATCGAAACCAATAACACTTCCAAAGCGCTCGAACATTGCGAAAACTAGCACAACCAAACGCTGATCACCAACGAAAATTGTACCTATTACCTCTAAGAAAAGAAACATAAAAAAGAAACAAAAACAAACTCCTTGAAAAAAGAATGCCACGCCTGCCGCAGGTGCAGGCGTTTTAGCATCGGGGGCGTTTTTTATCGGGGGGCGTTTTATCATCCTCGAAGGGAGGGCCTCTTAAAAAAATGCAGTGTTTTAACGTCCACAATATTTATGGTTTATGAGACATTTGCAGCGCACCAGAACATGGTCTATTCTGAAGCTAACATTGTGACAAGTTCGATGAGATAAGACTGCATTTGATAGCCATTGTTTTTTCAGATATATAAGGGTGATAAAGATGCATATATCTAGCAAGTAAAGGGGCAAAAACAGAAACAGGCTTACCAAAAGTCGCTGCGACGCACCTGATACCTCAGGTTTCGTGAGTTGTTGTTTCAAGAGGGCTTCTGCTTTACCAGAACATTAAAAAATAAATAACATTATTGGTTTGGTAAAAAAGCGATGGGGCCTCTTACCGACCCTGGGCGTCTTACACGGATCTCCCCTACTTTATGTCGTTATGGAGACATTTCCATAACGTTATCATGACCGTCGATATCATCATATAGATGCCACCGAATTGCGTGACTGGCACCGCAGCCCAGTCACGGAGACAGGACCTGTCTCCTGTTGGTGAGACAGGAGCCAATGGTCGTTCGATCGTGATGCCAATGGCCAGCCAGCAATAGTCGACGGTATCCTGAGTCAGCTGGCAATGACCCAGCCAGCAGCCCGGTAGGTCAGCAGTCGGCCGCACCAGTGCGCCGCGGGTCATCGGCAAGGGCTCGGTTCTACAGGATACGTTTTCTATTGACACCGTTGAATAATTTGCATAAACACAGTTAAATGTTTATACAATGCGGTTAAATGTTAACACTTTCGTTATAGTCACCTACCCAATGGCTAATGGGCAATCTTACGAACTAATAAACATACAAAGAAGTATAAAAGCACAATTAACTGGCCGGCCTGTTCCGACCAATGAGTAAATAAAATTGGCCATAAATACCTACCCGTTCATGGTATTTTAGCGCAGGCCCACAGCGGTCTGCTGTGTGTGTACTGTGCACCTTCAGCGAAGATTACCCAGATAACCTCTCTGCGTGGTGAGTGGTGATGCATGACCCAAGAACGCACATCTTTAACGCACATGTGATCGCTGGTAGGTACAATAAGCTTGTTGCAGCGCACAGTGTGTAGGTATTGCAGAATACGCAATCAAAACTATCCTGACCTCCCCCCCCCCCCAACCATGCTGAGGCGATACCTAATAGGGACGTAAATATGTGCTGAAGTTCCCACCACGACGGCTGTTCTGACCAGGGTAATGTGGGCATACAAGTACCCCGTTCTAACCCACTAAGCAGCTGACGCAACAACGCGGCCATCGTGTTCGATGAGGCGCCGGACATCGCCATGGTTGCTATGGCAACCGCCGGACAGTGGTCAGTTTGTTGGGTCTGTTCCAGGCGCGGTAGCCGCATATAACGAGACTCCATGTGGCGGATCCAGAGAAGGGACATTGGGGAGTTTTGTCCCTTTGGGAGCTTCTAAGTTGAGTGTTGACAGCATTTGGTCGTTTTCCTTGCAAAGAAAACGAAGTAAACAACTTATACCTAAAAAAATTGACTGAAATTGTCTAGCAACGCACAAAGAAAGCGACATTCGGAACGTTTTTCGGAAAAAGGAAACAACCCTCCCCGTAGTGGCTCAGACAATATAGATGTATCCACCAATGCGAGAGAGAGACCTCCCCCCTGATTTGTCTCGGGGGGAGGGGGATGGAGTGATTTGCACAGATGGAGGCCGGCGCGATTGGGCGCCGGCCAGATCCCGTTCTAAGAGCAGAGCTGGATGCGGATTCCTCTGACGGGTCGACATGCTGACGGGAGACATGCGCCGGTTGCTACATACGTGGCTGGTCACTTGCCAAATTGAGCAAATGCTGCTTAATCGAGTCTGGAGCACAAGCTTTTCATATCAGTCGTCACTCGTGGACACCTTGACATTGAAAGTGATTAGATTTTATTCATTTCGTTTTTATTTAATTCAATTATTTAATTAATTAATAATTTGATTAATTTCATGTTTACCAAAGAAAATGAATTTCTTTAAGCAGAATTTTCAAAATCATTATACTTAATACCTAAAACAGGACTAGGCATGGATGATGTCGGCTGCGCATTGTCGTTTACACAGATGGTTGCGTTTTGAAGGAGCATTCAGACTCAGTACCTAAATAAATATTTATGCATGTACATAAAGCGCCCCGTTTCTTTGCTGAAGCAGAACTAAGTTTCAGCTATCATTTAGGTTAGGTAGCTTTTATAGGTGTGAATAATGGATGTTTTTTAAGCATTCCCCCCAAAAATACAGTCCATAATTTGTATTGAAGTGCTTTATTGAATAAGGAATATAAAAATGTCTTGATTAACCGTTAGCTGTTCAATGCTTTTTTCTTATTTCTAATGTCTTAAGTAATTGGTTTAATTATCTTATCCTGTGTCAACAGTGAACATGTAGAATGTAAGGAGTATAGCCGCTGTACATACAAACTAATACAACATTATTTGGTCGTGCGAAAATGTAGCTTCTTACTACAATGGACGAAATGTGAATAGCTTGCCTTTGTACGTACAGTCCACCGTAAAGGCTGAAACAGACTCTTTCCGGGTTCAGGAAATCGCATGCGAGAGCCTATTCAAATACATCATACTTCTTCCCGCATCAATCGCTTGCGGGAGGTGCGTGCGATTGATGCGAGCGTGCTTCCATGTATTTGAATAGGCTCTCGCATGCGATTTCCTGACTGCGGAAAGAGTCTGTTTCAAGCATAAAGACTGAAACAGACTCTTTCCGCAGTCAGGAAATCGCATGCGAGAGCCTATTCAAATACATGGAAGCACGCTCGCATCAATCGCACGCACCTCTTGGATGCGGTTGATGCGGGAAGAATTTTAATGTATTTGAATAGGCTTTCGCATGCGATTTCCTGAATGCGGAAACAGTCTGTTTCAGCCTGTAACGTGCGGTTTCAGTCATGGTTAATGCTTTGCTTCTGTCTCTTAGAAACGATTTGCCAGACTATCAATTAAACTTGGAATGTAGCCTACATGTGCCGTCATCCTTGCAGCTACAAGTTAATCTGTTGCCGTTTACTCCTGGATCACTCTGTATTTAAAAATCGACAGATTAAGCCATCTGTTGAGATTGGTAAAACGGCACATTGCTTTTAAGCGGTTAGGCTGTACGTACTGTGATTATTAGTCAACAATTGGGGTTGTGTATGGTGCATGATAAGGGCAATATAAGGATATGTCGGCTACATCAAGATTGGACTTAGGTGCTTACAACATGTTGATTGTCATGGTCGCTGTGGAAATAAGGTAGTGACAACTGACAATAGTCATAAACCGCCCCGGACCTATTGGTTTTCTACGCACGCACTGAGGGGGAATTGGTGTAACCCCCTCACCGCGTTGCCCCTAATTAACCCGCTCACCAACTTTTTGTCATACCCGTCACCTCTCACGCCTGAGTCCATGTTGAAAAGGCCATATTTTGTCAATTATGCCACAAGTTCCCCCGGCAGTTGTCCGCCCCGCCCCTCCCTGAGGTTTTTCGTAATTAGCGGGAAAGCCGCGGCCCATAGCGCCACGAAATTTGGTATGGTATGACTATTGCCACATCAATTTTGCACAGGGTGTACAACTTTCAACCTCCTACATTTCAAGGTCGGGACACAAGGCCACTTTGAATCTTCTGACCTCAAATCACTTTTTTGCAACTTAATTGCCGTGTTAGAGCTACAGTAGATGACCGAGTCCTTTGAAAGCTTCAGGATGTAATAAGACCACTGTTTTCTACAATTTGTATACCTACATATCTTCGAAATTTGATATCGATGGCTTCCCCATTATGATTTCTTGACTTCCACATTATAAGTTAACGGGGGGGGGGGAAAGTAACTGCCTTATTTTTCACTGAAACGCGTCGTAATGACCAATCATACCAAAAATGACATCCATCTTGCCTTTGATGTCTTGTTTGCTCTTGGACAACTGTAAGGTCATGTGACGTCATCAACGGACACCAAACGTTTTTTTTTTCTAATAACTCCTTACAGAAAAGAGATGCAGCGGCGCGAATGGTCTCATTGTGTTCGGCTCCTCAAGGCGCATCGAGTGATATGCATGATGACATTGAGATCACGTAACCTGAGGTCAGCCCTTAAGCTTGACCTTTAGTCAGGTCAACACGTATATGTTTCGATGCGGATCGACGAGAGGAATATGATGATACTGTTAGTTTTCGCTTAGCTTGATAACATCAAAAGCTGTTTGTGAGGAACTCTCAACCTCTTATCACCGCCCGCTATTTTGACTATGTTAAACCCCTGTGACGTCATTTTTGACCTGACCTGAAAATGATCTTTGTAACAATGGTAGCCTGTATCCCATGCCGTTTACAGCTTGCAATAGCTTGCTTTGTTATTGAGATATCACGATCGGAAACGCTTAGGATCCAATGGTTCCAGCAAGACGGTGCCACGCCAATACCGCTAAAGAAAACCGGGAGGGGCTGTGGGAGCGCTTCGGGCAGCGCGTGATTTCGAGGTTCGAGACACGCCCGTGGTCGGCGAATTCCCCAAACGTAACCCCACCGGACTTTTTCCTATACGACCACCTCAAGTCCCAGGTGTACCGAAACCACTCAAAAAGTTCCGAAGATCATAAGGATTCAATGAAGTCAGCGGTGCGCCGTCTGCAGCTTTCCGTGTGTTGTGCTGCAGCAGAGGTCGCGCTGCGCCGGGCTCAACTGTGCATCGAGCGAAAAGAGAGTCATCTCGAACATGACCTCGGCGCGGCCCAGAAAGGGGACTGCCGAGGGTCGAAATCCCCTCAAACGAAATGTTTTTGATGAGGCTTTCAGGTAATACCCCATCATTTTTTGTTACACTTATACACCCTTAAATATATTAGTTATAAAATCGTCTAACTTTTTTGAGAAGCCTGGGTATGTGGTAGGAACTGGGTCGAGCGCAGTGGAGCTCTGACCACCCTGCAGAGGGTGAGAGGGGAAGACCCCCAGCCTCTGACCACGCCGGACGTGTTTCTGCATCGGTCTCGACCGACACCGTAGCTGACCATCTCGCTGTGTGGTGCTCGTGAGACAATACACCTGGACCGGCAGAGCATCTCTTCTGGCAAGGGCTGACAACAATTACGACGCGCCCCGCCCTGGGCACGAGAAACCGCCGTGTTACAAAAATAGCAGTTTCCATATTTCCCCATTGACTTATGATGGTGAGGTCACGTGACCGACCTGACCTTATGTGACCTTTAGAATGAATCCGAGATATATATGTTACAGGCAATGTGTGGAATCAGGCATTCTATAGAATGCCTAGGCTTTCTATAGAATGCCTGACCGACCAGGCATTCTATAGAATCCCTAGGTATTCTATAGAATGCCTGACCCACCAGGGATTCTACAGAATCCCTAGGCATTCTTAAGAATGCCTGATTTTCAGGCATTCTATAGAATGCCTAGGAAATACACGAATCTTTCCAACATATAAGTGTATGTTACTATGTTGTATAAGATTATGAGCACAGACCGACATGTAACATTATTATTTTCTGCCAGGCTACCTTGCGTTCAGCTATTTATGTTCATTCAGTCAAATGTTCATTCAGTCAAATTTTCCGGTCAGGTATTCAATCTGACCTTATTAGGTCAAATTGTATCAGGATTTCATTCTGAGAGTACAGAGTATTTATCTTAACGCTAGAAAGACGATGGTGGTAATGTCAATATCGGAAACGCCTTTGGTAAAAAAAAATTACACAGAAAAAAAATTGACAAATCGTCCATTTTTGGAGGTGTTTGCCTTCTAAGGAATTGATTTAAGGTCAAACTGAAGAAAACGGCTACAAATGGACAAAAATTGGGCTGACCTAAAAAATGGCTTAGCTATTTGTTTTAGAAATGGCACCCTTTCGAACATTGCCAAAGAAGAACTGAAGTAAAATTTCATAATTTTGAGTCTTTGACGACCTTTCGAATACCGCATGGCCCAGAAGTCAAGCTGGAAGGGGAGATCGAACAACACCTAATCCGGCTCTTGTTACGGCCGGGCCACCGCCCAGACGTGGAATAATGAGCCATTTATTCAGGTTATTCCCTGACATTACGGTGTAGGTTGAGCTGTCCATGTATGTATATTGAGAGTCGTTACACGAAGTGCTTATGACGACATAAAATGTGACCTTTGGTGTATTTTTCACCTTCATTTCTAACATCAGAACAAAACCATCGTCATTCGCAATCACTTTCGATTCAAGCCTACGGTCCACCCTCCCAGCCAACACTCTTCTAATGCAGCTTCGTATCTGTAGCAGCATAATCCTCCGAGGGTAACAGTTTAAGCGACTGGTTGGCCTGTGACTCTCCCGCGTGCCTTGCGCCGTGGCTCTCCCGTGCCAACGGAATTGGATCAGCTGCTGCTTGCGGCGCACCATTTGGTGGTCGGCATAGCCCAATACCTCCCTCGCTTCCTCTCAGCTCATTGCCCTGAAATGGTGTGAGGTGACGACCGGCCTAGGCCAACAATGAAAATTAGGTAAACAAATAGCATTACTGCCACTGACCCCTAATTTTCGAAGTGTGTTTCGGACAATCAAAATGCTTAGGCATTCTATAGAATGCCTGGGAGCTTAAGCCAGGCATTCTATAGAATGCCTAAGCAGTCAGGGATTCTATAGAATACCTAGGGATTCTATAGAATGCCTGGTCGGTCAGGCATTCTATAGAATGCCTAGGCATTCTATAGAATGCCTGATTCCACACATTGCCTGTAACATATATACGAATTGTTAGGCCTCCCGAGGATATAACAGGGCCTGGAAGTTGCATCTCCCTGCGAAAGCTCCGCTGGCACCGAGGGCGTTGCGAGGTTGTGACATTTCAGGACCGCACAGAGACTTACTTAGCTTAGACGTGCTAGGTCAGTGACCTGACCTGACCTGAAAATGCGGTTGGTGTAAAAAAACTGGTTTGAATCAAGTGTCAGGTATGCTGAATTTCAGCTCTCTCTATCGCTGGCGTGCTTGGCGCTGTCGCGAAAAAAAAACGTATGGATATGTACATATGGATATGTAACGTATAAATAATCGTATGGATCGTAATGTTTCGGCGAGAGATAAAATGCGATAAAAGGTTGGAAATACTTTGTACAATGCATAATGAATAGCATATGGCATCATTTCTTATTCCAGGGATACTCGGATGTATTTCGGGTTCAATCTTCAAGGAAGCCCATTTAAAACGATTGCTTCTATGTCAGTAGCACGGTCATATTTTCATCTTTCGAAGGTATTTGTGGGGCTGGAAAACGTGATTTATTCAAAGCGAAACTCAATGGATCTTCAGGTTCACCGCTCCAACTCTCTTCAGGCAAACAAGTTAACCCTCGCCGGACCTATTGGTTTTCTACATACGCGCCGGCCGGGGGGGGGGGGGGGGGGCGGGTACGACCCCCCTCGCCGTTTCGCCCCTGGTAGAGCTAGCGCGTCGCGGAAAAAACGAGCGTGTGCGCCGTTACTAGACGCAGAGATTGGTACCCGATTTTAAGGTCCTAGGTCAACCGGTGACCTCTGAGGTCAGGTCAAGTGCTCCAAGGTACGGTTCGGTTTTTGGTTAATTACTTCGCAAAAAACGGCCGCAGAGCCGCAATTTTGGCAGCATCGTGTTCACCTTGCTCAGGCGCGTCGAATGATATACTTATTGTTTGGGTCAGATCAACTTAGGGTGTTGACCTCAGGTCACGGTCAGGTCAGCACCCCCAGGTCACGAAGTTGGTCGAAAGAGGTCATGTCGCATATCATTCGATTCGGCAGGTCTTCCTGAGTCCATTGGTGGCTTTCCAGACTCGCTAGCCTAATTTGATCGGGAGTTATTGACGAAAAACTAATATGACCTTGATGACGTCATAAATGAAGTCATGTAAGGCCAACATTGCAAAAGTGACGCATCTAACCTTACAAAGAGTGCATTAAATCACGATTCTGTGTGCCTGAGATAGTTGGAGACCGTTCCCGGCGCCAGAAAAGCAGTTTTCATTTTTCCCCATTGACTTATAATGGTGAGGTCACGAAAATGACCTGACCTCATATGACCTTTAGGAAAAATCCGAGATATGCAAGCTGTTAGACTCATAATGGATACTAGATCCTGCAAGTTTCATTTCCATATGACATCTCCACTGGCAGTGAGGGCGTTGCGAAGTTGCGACACCTGAAGACCGTGCAGAGGCTCACTTATGACGTCATAGGTCAGTGACCTGACCTGACCCAAAAATGCGGTTGGTGTCAAAAGATCCGGCTTGAATCAAAGGTCAGGTATGCCAAGTTTCAGCTCTCTATCTCCAGCGTGTTCGGAGCTATCGCGAAAAAACCGTATGGGGGCGGCACCCGCCCCCCCCCCCCCTCGGTCGGCGAGGGTTAAATGTACATAATACCAGTAAAACGCCTTTTGGGCGAAGAACGAGCGAGCGAGATAGTGAGCCCTGCACGTGCAGAAGGGCGAGAGGGTACTTCCAACGGGCTTGTGCAAAGCACCCTTCTAACCGGTCGCTAGCGGTGTACCAAATTTGAACGCAATCGGCCCAGCCGTTCCTGAGATCTGAAAGTGGCATTCTGAACGTGCGCACATGCAAACGGGGTCCAAAATGACTTTTGCACGGCACCCTACTAACCGGTCCCCAACTGTGTACCAAATTTCAGCGCAATCGGCCCAGCCGTTCTCGAGATCTGGAAACGCCCCCTGCACGTGCGCACGTGCAGTAGCACCCTAACCGCAACACATGGGAATGCATTGCCTGGTGGGTGCCTACCTGTATGCCAAGTTTCAGCGAAATCGCCCAGTAATTACCGAGTTACTGAAATGGGAACAAATTTGGCACCTCTTATTGTTGTATTTTGCACGTGCAGTGGGGGTCATTCACATAGATGAAGAGTATCCGAACTTTGGTAGAAGGGATGCAGCTACCCTATAAAAATGACCGCAAGACAATCGCCCAAGCGGCTGCTGAGATATGGGCCTCTCAAAATCACTACTTTTGCAAAACTGCTTGAACACCCTTGACTTTTCACGTGGCACGTGCCATGGCGGTCACTGAGATGTATCAAAAGTAGTCAATTACGGGGTAGAAGGGATGGGGCTACCCAGCAAAAAAGACCGCAGGCCATTCGGTCCAGCGGTTGGTGAGATATAAGCCTCTCAAAAGCGTTACAGGCCGGGCCGGGCCGGGCCGGGCCGCTCATACTGAGATTTTTCCGTTATATTGAAAAGATGCTGATTATTTAGGGACATACAATCGGTGTCTTTTCAATATGTTATGAGGTTATCGGTGGAGCCAACAAATAAAAGTAAGTAATAATAATAAAAGTAAGTACATTTAGTTATTTGTTGGCTCCACCGATAACCTCATAACATATTGAAAAGACTTGGAAACTCGCTCGCTGCGCTCGCTCGCTCGTAATCATCACAGATAAGGTATAAACCGGAAAAAAAGATAGGCCTAGATCGGTGGGCCGTGCAGTGATCATGCATTCATGGATATCTTCCGTTGGTGGACGTTACAAATAGTTACATGTAGTCAGATGCATTATAAATTCATGTAGATAAGGTACTAGTTAGTGCAGTTTAGTACGAGTACCTACTGCTTTGTCTAATAAAACGACGCACTCGTATACAACACACGCATCTGAATATGTTTCCGTCGTGCGCATAGTTCTAACTTCTAAGGCAGTACCACGGAATATTATAGTCTACGACAGACTATATATTCGTCGTAGACTATACCTATCTTCCGTGGCGTGGCAGTACCAAGCGTTTCTGTGAGAAGGATGCCTGACAGAACGTGCAGAGACGATGGATATCATTCGAATATCAACATTTTTGTAACACCAGTGCTGTTCGAAAACAGCACTGGTGTTACAAAAAAATTACAAAAATTCCATTCCTTTTGTACTGTTCGTCGGGTATTCAGCTTTTTCTTAACGCTACCCACATTTCAGTTCGCTTTGTCGTTTTCAAATGTTTTTGGTAGATATTTGCTTTGGCTAGGTATGGTGTTTTCTGTTTTCTGAATGGTTCACCTTTCGCGGACACTCGTTCTTAAATCTCCTTTTTTTATCGGTACATAAGCACCCTATTCGATAACCTGCTGAGGACTTAAAGCATCCCTGCGGTTGGCTTTATTCCTCGTCACTCACAATAGTCTCTGTCATATGACTTACCTGCCGAACGCAGCGGAACCCTCAGCTTCCAAAGTGCTTCCTGGCTGGCCGGATCCCGACACCGTTACATGAGAGCAGACGGCAGCACAGCCCGCATCGCCCGCATATGACGCTCACTCCACTCGTGGGTTCTCAGACACACAACGAGGCAGCTTGTTGTCCGTTACGCTGCCCGAATGGGTCTGGTACTTCGTCCAAGGAAAGGAAGCGAGGTGGATTAACGCACCACCCAGATCCCACACAACAAAGGCTAGGTCACATTTGAACTACTTTAAAGCTCAAACACAAGCACCTTGACACTAAAAATCACGAGCGCTTCTGTAGCAGAGCTGTCTAACTAGAATACCGTTTCACTTGATTAGCTGAACACACATTCTGATTAGCTGGTGTTCAAAGTTCAGTCCCGCGAATATATCATATCACGGGTCATACGCTTCCGTACTGTGCTCACGAATCTATCACGGTGCGTTGGTCTCGACAGATCACGAGATCGTCTCCTGTCACATCTGCCTGTCACAGTCACAAACTCACACCTGGCTTCATCGGCTTCGTATTATCAGCGAGGTCTGACTAAATTTTCGCCGCACACACCGCTCACCACAGCCACCCAGCCTTCAACACCTCTGATTTGCCGCTGTTCACCGGCAACGGCAAATGTACCGGCACTGTTGCCGCCACCGCCACCGCCGCCACTACCTCCGCCGCCCGCCGCTGCCGCCGCCGCCGCTGCCGCCCGTCGTCACCGTTATCGGAACGGTGCGCCGGCGGCGATGGCTGCCTCGAGTGTGTGTCTGTGTGTGTATGTGTGTGTGCGGGTCGGTGAGCGCGCCGTGTGTGACCAAGGGTCGGTCGGCCGTGGAGAGCGGAACTAGTTCAGAGTGGGTCAGTGAGGGCAGGGGAGGGCTTATTGGGCGGAGAGAGAGAGAGAGAGAGAGAGAGAGAGAGAGAGAGAGAGAGAGAGAGAGAGAGAGAGAGAGAGAGAGAGAGAGAGAGAGAGAGAGAGAGAGAGAGAGAGAGAGAGAGAGAGAGAGAGAGAGAGAGAGAGAGAGAGAGAGAGAGAGAGAGAGAGAGAGAGAGAGAGAGAGAGAGAGAGAGAGAGAGAGAGAGAGAGAGAGAGAGAGAGAGAGAGAGAGAGAGAGAGAGAGAGAGAGAGAGAGAGAGAAGATAGGACGACCTAATTAAGCCGTCCATGGGGTATTCATATTTCATTTAGGTATGAAGTATACCCTAAGTGAGGCGTGCCTATGCATAATTGTGATGTCTTAGGGGATAGGTTATATACCTATAAGATGAGATAAAGCTGTTGGTTCGAAGCTCAACCAATCTAGCAATAACGATGAGCGGGAAAGAGGACGGTAGTACCTAATTCGAGGCATTGCCAAGATCGCTAGACATGGGATGGATCCGAGCAGGTTTCCAGGACTGGGATGTCATGTTCTTTGACACTATCTTGAAGAGAATAATGCCTGCAAAGCCCGTCAAAGCCACACATATAAAAAGAAATCGCATACCCAAAGCAGAATATGCTCTAAGCATCCTATACCTACCTACGAGCAGGGTGGACAGTAAAACCTCACGCACCGACGCGCGGCAGTCGAACAGGTAAAAAATACCTACAGAAATGTCTTTCACTTGAGATCGTAACTCGCAGGCAACAGTTAAACCGACATCAACGAAGTATTGGCTCAACCCGTCAATTCTAACACGGGGACAGATTGCCTGCTTATTGTGTTTGCATTTCACCACTTTGACGTAAGTTTCGTCGCAAATGACGCCGGCCCGTCCGCAGTTGTCTCGGTCTTCCGGCTTCCCCGGCGTTCCCCTCAATATTGCTTTTGTCACGGCATGCCTGCTGTCCGGCTCCCTCTCCCCAATGCATATGTGTCGCCAGAGATTTTCGGAAGGGGGGTAGAGAGCAAAATCCAATTTGTTATTAAATCATGCCTTTAAACGGTCCTTACTCACACGTGTTATACGCCATTCGACGCGACATAGCGCGAGGAATGCAGTGGTGATAGAGTTTTTCCTATAGTTATGAAATGTAAAAGATATAACAATATTTGTTTTAGTAGGAACGACTTGCTTCACCCGTTAGTTCAGTTTTAGCAGGGCCGAATATTTCAATGGGGAGGGCACAGTGGGTCTAAAAGGACACCCCTCCCATAGACGGACCCCTGTGTACTGGACAGACATGCTTCCGATCCTCATTCAGAAGTTGAAAATGATCCAGGCAATCGGCTTACCTTTCTAAAAATGCATATTCTTGCATGCAAATTTTCTGTGATGGATTTTCTTTGTCTTCGACTTGACTTCGACCCAGGCTTTCAAAATCGACTCCGACTCCGGTCAAAGCTGTCGACACCGACCGACTCCGCCCCCGACCCCGCTGCCCTGCCCTGAGGCACACGTGACCCCTCAGATGCCGGTTTTGAGTCTGCAAGAACGCTGTGTTGCCTCAAGAGCTCAGCTGGCCTTTAAGAGGTCAGAAAAGGTTTCCAGAAATCTTCGAGAGTCCGTGTGTTCAGGCCTACATAGACCTGCCGTAGGGATTGTCCTCAAAGTCAAAATGGGCCCCAGGGGCGTAACTTTATATCTCTTTGGGGGGGCTTGAGCCCCCCCCCCTGTGCTGAACTGAGCCCCCCTTGGGAAGCTTAGAGCCCCCCTTGATTAATTTTTAATTCTTGACAAAACACACACAAACAGCAAGACACTAACATCCAATTTCCCCATTTTCCACCATACACATGAATTTCCAGGTTGGGGGATGATCATGGACTTGTAAACACCCTCGCCCGTATAGGGGGGAGGGGGTCGAACGGACCCCCCCCCCCTCAGTTTTTCGCGAATAACTCGCGTAAAAAGCGTCCGATCGCAACGAAACTTTGAATACCCTCGCGTTATTCAATTTCACACCTACCCTGAAAATTTCATGACCCTGACTCAAATGACCTTTGACCTGTGACCTACTTTTCGAGACCATGCTTGGTCGGAACTCGGAATCGCGATTCGGCGTACGAGTATATCCGCTCGCATTAGCCGCGCGGTTGCAGTCTTTTCGTGGTTTCAAGCGTTCAAACATGTGATATGATGTTGCTCCCAATGCAGTAAGGTGGGTGTGAAGGTCACCTGAAGGTCAGGTCAGGTCATTGACCTTTGATGACCTCGGTTCACTTTTTCGAGTTTTACATGTTTCTAGGCTAGTTTTTGGAGCTGAATTGGAATTTGGCAACCATATGGACATTTACGAAGTAGTTTTGGTGCCTTCCTAATAGGTTACGAAGCTGTCAGAGGTGGTTGACACATACTATGAATACCTGGCAGGACCCCTACTGGTTGACTTCACTTGACCTGACCTGACCCGACCCGACCTAGCCTAAATGCATCTAGTCTAGAACCATGTAAAACTCGAAAAAGTGAACCGAGGTCATCAAAAGTCAATGACCTGACTTGACCTTCCGGTGACCTTGAAATCCACCCTAATGCATGGGAGCCACATTATATCCCATGTTGAACGCTTAAAACCACGAAAAGACTGCAAACGCGCGGCTAATGCGAGTCGACATGCGCCGAATCGCGATTCCGGCCAAACATGGTCTCGAAAAGTAGGTCACAGGTCAAAGGTCATTTGGACAAGGGTCATGAAATTTTCAGGGTAGGTGTAAAATTGATTAACGCGAGGGTACTGAAAGTTTCGTCGCGATTTGCCGCTGTTTACGCGAGCATTCGCAAAAAAAACGAAGGGTTCGGTTCGTCCGGTCGACCCCCCCCCCCATACGGGCGAGGGTTAACATGAGCCCCATGGGCGTTGCATGGAAAGAATGGGACCAAAAGTTGGCAGTGCTCCCCCCTTAAATGAAAGTGTTCCGCCGCTACTGGGTAGATGTGGATCGGTGGTTAAACCTGCGCCTGGGTCTCTGAGTTTCAGTCATCTTCACCGTCGTGAGGGCGTCCAATTATTTCAGAGGCTGAGATAAAAAGATTCGTAAAAAGCGATCGACTGCTCCAAACAAATGGGTCCCTCCAACAATGCCTAGGCCAATTTTTGTATTTCCTGCTTACTTCTCCATTGTCCCTTCGTAAGATCACACATATAAAATCCGAATTACACGAATTGCTTGCGCCGTTACCTTTACATTGCTGTGCAGTGCTGCAGAGTCGATTGATCGACTCTTTCTGTACCATTGACCAGGGTTGTGCTTGACTCATGAGTCGAGTCAGAAATTTGACTCAACTCTGACTCAAATGAGTCAGGTTTGAGTCGAGTCGGATAAAATGTTGAGCTGTTGAGTTGAGTCAGAGTTGAGTCAGACAAAAATATTAAGGTGTTGAGTTGAGTCAGTTGAGTCAGTAAAATAACTTTTGACATTGAGTTGAGTAAAATCATTAAGGAACATGAGTCAGCTGACTCATCTTTTTTGAAACAATATATGTAAGCTTTCCATTCTCCCCCGCTTAACAACTTAGGCCTGGCCCTGCTGCCGGATTTTTTTTTTTCACCCCCCCCCCCCGCTCAACAACTTTTTATCTGAGTCAATTTTGAGCCAACACACCTGACTTAACAAAAAGTTGAGTCAAGTTTGAGTCAACTCATATTTTCATTGAGCCGCTTGAGTCATGAGTCGAGTCAAGGGAAAAAATCAGCTCCTTGTTTGAGTCAGAGTTGAGTCAGGGCTCTCTGAAGTTGAATGATGAGTCGAGTCGGCAAATTCTTTCGAGTCGAGTACAACCCTGCCATTGACAACAGATATGCTCCTAAAACCCACAGCACGGTAAAACTGAATTGTGGTATGAGCCTTTTTCTTTTGACTGAATGTTTCTTGACCAGTGGCGGATCCAGAAAGCGGTCCTGGACGCTACAGATTGGGGATATCCATAAAAAGTTTCTCCAATTTCCAAAAACTCGCCGGATTTCGATTCCTTACGCACTGCTGAGTGCTGAGCAGTTTAAAACAAACTCAAACTTCTAGGATATAAGCTATACGGTTGAAAGGGCCTCAGTTTTTTATATGCAAGGCCACTTGACTTGGTGATCAGATCTTAGGTGCTCTGGCATCAAACTTGTTACACAGGCTGCAAAAGTCATGTTTTAGAGCTGTTTTGCCAAGTGATTTTGCCAATTTTCGCGGCGCTTCGCGCCGCCAATTCATACTCGAGTCAAAAACAGATCGGGAGTTGTACCTAACCCTCGTTAAGCACCCTCATCAAGCATGTGATTAAGCACCCTCACACGCAGACGCAGGCATGCACGAGTATATGCATGCATTACCATAGACCACTATATATCGTATATAGGTATATAGTGGTCTATGGCATTACCTATCAGACTGCGGTGGCACATGTAATTGTAAACATGTATACCTCGTAGAAGACAAAAAGCTTTACCGTTAACGGTGTGAAATGGAAACGGACTTCAGACTGTACTGTGTAGGCATTTGGCCCATACCATTAGACATATAGTGCATCGGCCTGACAAAGTACAGTAACAATATCTATAGGTTTAAGCTTTTAGCCGGCTGATCCGTCCCCCTGTCGAAAACCCGTAGGTAGGTACGTACAGACATCCCAAATATGGAAAGTTTTGCTGCTGACTGCTGAGCCCCCCCCCCCCCCCCTGACAATATCATAAAGTTATACCCCTGATGGGCCCTCAGAGGACTGACATGGGCCCTTGGACACCGATGGGACCCTCAGAGGCCAATATGGGTCGTTGAGGCCGGCGGAGGCGTGCAGGACTGCCAAAGTGGCCCTCAAAGATATGCGCCTGATGCTTCAAAATCAAAAGTGGGAGAACGGAGTGTTGTTTACAAGTGACGGCCTGAGGGCTCTCAGAAGTTGAGTTCCCTCGGAAGCTAGCGTGGGATCCTTTTTTAGAGTTCACTGAGACATTTTAAGAGCCTACGTGCGGCCCTCAGTATCCCCGTGTGTGTCACTTAACCCTCGCCGGGCCAGGGGGGTTGATGCATCCCACTGCTTTTCGCAAATAACGTAAAAAAACGGCGGCGCGTAGCGCCGCCAAATTTGGTATGCTCTCTGGGGCAGCCTTTTGGCACCTTCCCTGAAAAGTTTAGGTCCTTGTCATGTCAGGTTAGGTCACCAGGTCACCAAAACCGGGACAATGTCAGTGTGAAATTGGACTATGTTAGCGGCAACGGAATCGCTGAGTTTATCGTCAATAGTGTAAGAACCGTAAGACTTACAGCCATCAAAGATCAGACTCAGCTTGTGACAGCCATTTGACACGTTCTTTAGAAGTTTTGAGGTCATTAAAACCAGTACACGGTCAAAATGGCACTGAAAATACGCCATTTTGTCAATGAAATGTAGAGTCATTCGTCGATTTGACTCCGAACTGGCAGGATATGCTCAACTTACCGAATTGTATAACCTACGTCCAGGTTTAAGTTCGGGTGACCTGAGGTCATCTAGGAGGTAGGTCACTACAAATTTTAAGAAATTTTGTCTGAATAGCTCCAATCGTAAACATATGCTCCATTTCAACGTTTGTGTATTGTTTTAGCTCCATTTAAGATGAATTCGGTGCCTGCTTGCTGAAAAAAAAAACACTTAGGTCAGGCCAGCTGAGGTCAAATGCGGTCAAACTACATTTTTGCTAATAACTTTGCACACAATGAGGCTAGACCTTCAAACATGGTGTCATTGTGTTCCTGGTGATCAGCCGAATCAAATGATATGCTTATTGATACAATTTGGTTAACCTGAACTTAATGAATTTAAGTTATCTTAAAAATTAGGAAAATTACAAGTTCACTTAAACCTGCAAAAAGTAAGCATACCATTGGATGCGCACGGCCGTGCTGAGGTCACTGGTGCTTTTATTTTTGCTCTATCTTAATTAGATCAAAAGTTATAAGTTAAAAACTTTTCACCTGTTTTAGCGAAACTTTTACATTTGTACCCCCGGCCCAAACCCCTAAATATTGACCTAGAGCAACCAAATTTGCACAGGGGCGAGATCTCCTATGTGCCCACCTATAGGGAAGTCGGGGGAAGCCCGGCATAGTAAGCTCTTTTTCATTTTTATGACATATGTTGCGTGCTGTATAAAATGTTGATATCCTGTCAGCTAGATAAGTATTGGCCGTGTTTTCTCAAAAACTCGGTTTTGTGGAACTAAAATAAAGTTGCGAAATTCGAAATTCGAAATTCTGAACACAAGGACCTTACCTCAGTATGACTTACCTCAGTATGACCTTACCTCAGAAGAAGTTCAAAGGCTCGCTATAGCTACGCTGTCTAAATGATCACTTTGAAACTTTCAGCGATTGATACGAGTAGCAGAAGGTAATTATAAAATGTATATCTCGAATTTTTGATAGGTATCTGTGACCTTATAGGGGCAGCTCAATTTTGCGACCTAGCCATTGTAAGTCAATGAACGAAAATTGAAACGCGCCAGTTTCGGACGAATGTCGTTCTAAACCCTCTTAAACATTAGTTCATATTTTTGCACCTGTGACTCCTCTGTGTGCCCCTGAGGTCATATCAGGTCATGAAAGGTCACCAGCAGTTTTGTGACTACATCTTTTGATAGAGACGTGCTAGAGCAGTGCCAACAAGTCAGATGCGTCCAGCTCGACGAGTTTCCTGTAGTTGGCCCACATCTCTTGCACATCGTAAACTCATGTATTGTTCACTGTGACATGCCTAGTCTTTGGAAATGTGCTGTTGTAACCCCTCTGCATAAAAAGGGCGATTTACGCGACCCTAGCAACTATAGGCCAATATCGATCCTCCCCGTCGTGGCCAAGTTGTGCGAACGCGTTGTCTGCTCTCAACTTACGACATACCTCACCTGCCAGAACATACTATGCTCGCAACAGTATGGCTTCCGGCCCGGCATGTCCACGGAGACGGCTGTGCTCGACGCAGTCACATACGCCACTGAGAACATCGACCGAGGTCTGATGATATCACTGGTAACAGCTGATACATCAAAGGCTTTCGACTGCGTCGAGCACGGGCGTCTCCTGGACAAGCTGGGCTGGTATGGCATCACACAAGACTGGTTCGCGGACTGGCTACGAGGGCGAGAACAGGTGATCAAAGGGGGATCACCACGTGCTGTCACGCATGGCGTAATTCAGGGATCAATAATCGGCCCGATCTTGTACCTCGTATTTACCAATGATCTCGCACAGCATGTACCGCATGGTAAGGTTGTCATGTACGCTGATGACGTCCAGTTCCTTGACGCTGATGCTCCCAATAACATTCCGGCCCTTAACCCGCGAGTTGCTGGGGGGGGGGGGGGGGGCGTTAAACGCCCCCACTTTTTTCGCCGGGCCATAGCATAAAAACGGCGCGTCGCAGGCGCAGCCAAATTTCAGGTACTTGTAGGGAATTGATTGAAGTTTATTGTGACAAAGTTTCCAAAAAATTGGTCGGAAAATATTTGAGATATCGACGTTTTAGTGACGTCATGATTTCTGAGTTTTCGACCAAAAACGGCATGTGTTCAAAAAATGATATAAAATAACAGAATAGACATACAGACATGCCGTAAACGCCATTAGACTGCCAATACCATGAACAATCAAATATGGCTATCTTCGATTATTGATTATCGTTCCGCATCTTACAAAATCTTGAACTGAATCTTGGCAATTTCTCGTGACTACTTCACGACCATGATACACGCACACACACCTTTTGCTGATTTTTCACTTCTCACGTTTCACGCTCGCTCGTAATAAAAAAATGTTTTTGGATGCTTCTGGAATTCGTATGGGTGCCAACCAGTGGCGGATCCAAGGTGGGGTCACATGGGTCATGCCCCCTTGGGGCCCGGGGGCACCACAGGCCTACCAGGGGCACCACCGACCTATCAGGGGCACCACGGACCTGACAGGGGCATCACCGGCCTGTCAGGAGCACCATCGGCCTAACAAGAGCACCACTGGTCTGCCCGGGGCACCATAGACCTGTCAGGGGCACCAAAGGCCTTCCAGGGGCACCACCGGCCTCGCAGGGGCACCTTGGGCCTGTCAAGGACACCACGGACCTGTCAGGGGCACCTCAGTCTTGTCAGAGCCCAGGGGCACCACAGTCCTTTCAGGAGCACCACAGGCCTGTCAGGGGCACCAGAAGCCTAGCAGGGGCACCACAGGTCTGCCCGGGGCACCACAGACCTGCCCGGGGCACCACAGGCTTGCCAGGGGCACCTACTGGCCTCGCAGGGGCACCTTGGGACTGTCAGGGGCATCACGTGCCTGTCGGGGACACTTCAGGCTTGTCAGGAGCACCACAGTCCTGTCAGGGCCCAGGGGCACCAGCAGCCTAGCAGGGGCACCACGGCCTCGCAGGGGCACCACCGGCCTCGCAGAGGCACCATGAGCCTGTCGCTGGCACTGCAGGCTCGTAAGGAGCACCACAGTCCTTCCAGGGGCACCACAATCCTGCCAGGGGCACCTGCGGCCTAGCAGGGGCACCACAGGCCCGCCAGGGGCACCACAGGCCTGCCAGGGCAAAAACAAATGAATAAAAAAATGAAAATAGGGCCCCACCAAAATTAAGTGGCCGAAATCAGTTGAGGTTTTAGGTAATTTTGGGTATAGGTAGGGGTACTACTTCGATTCATGACCCTCCCTTTGGAGTTTTCCTGGATCCGATCCTGGTGCCAACGCGGCTGCGGAGGCCAGGGGGACGCGTCCATGAGATTTAACTTCTGGACGGGAGTTTCCCCGATATTTTGGTCGATTTTTTTTTCTTGTCACGTTTTTTTTTACCAATTTGAGCATGCTTGCGAAAATAAAGTGGCCGAAATCCGAGGAGAGCATGGATTTTGGGGGTAGGTGAGGTTTTGTGCCTCTGGGAGCCTGGCCCCCCCCCCCCCCACTTTCGAAAACGTTCCTACACCTATGCGCCCATTCACACACAGAAATATTGAGCGGAAAAACGGTGTAATTGAAAGTACCAAAAGGAACATTTTTTTGGTGTAAAATTACTCTGTTTTCTGGGTAAAAGAACACTTAAATGTGTGTTTTGCTAGCTTCGGAGTGTTTCACTATTGTGTAGGAGAACCGCTTTCAGTGTAACTTTACCGCGGATCTCGCGTTACATTTACGCACAAATATGTGTTTTTGGTAAAAAGTACCAAAAGGAACACTCGCGTGGTAATCGTACACAAATTCATGGCGGTAAATTTACGCAAATATGATGGTTATTATAACGTTTTTTTCTGGTCAAGCTAATGTTGGGCCCGCAAAATTTGTAACGCAACTCGCAAGCGACACGTGGCGGGACGTTGTCGCCAGCCGCGAGCCTAGCTAAATGGAACAAAACATTATGATGATCAATGCCTACCCCATGCTGCAAACACGTTTGTTTGTTTGTCGTTTATTGTTAAGAATCGACATCACATCTGACGGAAATAAAAGTTAGGTTAGCGCAAAAGTATCACCTTATCATATACATAAGCTGGATATTTCACAACGCATGGGCGCCGCTACAGGCCGCAGCCACCGCCCGTCTCCCGTCAACTGCCCGTAATTAATAAATAAAAAATATGTCATCTGTATGCAGTACGCACTAGTTCACTGTACCAAAATTATCGTTCATTTAATTAGCCATCGGCTCTCTATTGCCTATCTGGCAAAATATTAGTATACCTATACCACAACCCTAGAAAAACATGAAAGTGCATCCATTATTTTCATAACACGACAGCAGTTCAGTTGAAAAATTACAAGCCCACCTTAGCACTCCGACAAAGCTGGATAATTTCCAGTAGCTCTTCCAATGTCGCTCCGCTTCAGATTTCAGACTCGGTCTTGATTGCAGTTATAAGACGATGACCACAATGCAGTATTTCACTTATTATTCACTCATTCACTCATTACTCAGCTTATTATCCAACTAGATAAACACCACAGCACTGTTTTATCTCACTGATCGCACAAGAATGGGCAAACCCACTCTGCGCACTGCAGCCACAGCACTCCCCCGTCGGCCCCCGCGGTCCCCGGCGCACAACTGACAAATTGCGAAAATGGCGCCGCCGCCGTCAGCCTTTAGCTCAAAATTTCGCTAAATTTACACGGGTTGACGTAAACGAACGGTGCTCTGGATGTGTACCGCAATTACCAGTGCGACACAACACTCATTCGCGTATGGATACACTTGCTTTGTATGGAAACATATCAGTTAGGTATTTTGAGCATTTGTTATGCTGTTACATTATCCTGTTTTGCGTAAAGATGCTTGCGTGGTGTAATAAAGCTGCCGATGTTTGTTAGTTAACCAATAAACGTCGCATAAAAACAAACTTATTCTTGATGCCTTTACTTATTATGGCGTTGTGCAACGGATACCTTGCTTATTTATCACGAAAATACTTAAACTAAAGATATTTTACTAAGTGAAGCAGAACTTTGAAGCTATTTGAACTATTTACGAGTATATTGAACTTGACATCGCTCAATATTTCTGTGTGTGTTGCGAAGTCCTGAAGTCCATGCTACTGAAAGCCCGATTTCAGGTGTTTGACCTGACCTTGACCCGACCTGTGACCTCAAAATTCACCTTTAAAGTACTCATCTGAAGCGTCTCGTCGCGTTCTTTCGTTTGCCGCCTCGTGCGTTCCGCTGCGCCTATTGGTTCTCGAGTTATCGGCTGAGGGCGTTTAACGCCCCCCCCCCCCCCAGCAAACGGTGGGTGGCGAAATACCCCAGCAACTGCCGGGTTAAAGGAATTAAAGGAACTATCCCACCTTCTAAAATGTTGTTAAAACCAGTTAAATTGTGCCCGACTTTATAGATTGGATGACCAGGAACACGGTTCTGGCATTCATTTTTCATTAAACATGGCTTAGGCTTCCCATATTCCAAACACAAACTTTCAAATATGTGACGTCACAGCCCAAAATTACCTCCTTCCCCAGGCCACATTACTGCCATAAAGCTGATTTTTTTTACTCTGTAGGCACCACAACAAAGTTCAGACCACGTTTTAAGCGATTTTTCAACGAACAAACCCATTTAAATCCGAATGACTAAACTAGGTGACGTCACACAACGGTCGCTCCATGTTGAAGATAGGGCCTTGTACAAGGCCCATTTTCAAATGAAGGGAACGAATTTCTTCAACACCAAGAGGCCGCGGGGGTTGCAACCTAGATAGATAGTGGTTTCTGAACCTCGCCGCAAACTTGGCTATCTCAACTCAAACCCCATGTTAAAGGTGGGATAGTCCCTTTAAGCTCGAATGGTTAAAGTGGCTTGCTGATATACCGGTGCTAAGATCATCAAGATTTATTGCGAGTGAGATCGCGGATTCGAATCCATGCATATGGGATTCAGAGAACGCGAATTCGAATCGAATCCTCGTTCATGGTAAAATGTGCCGGCAAATCAAAGAACAATAAACGGGACGATGAAATTGTTTACTGCGCCCGTATACCTGTCCCTTGATATAAGATGTTTGCTATATATTTATTTCATAAAATACAATTCCTACCAATGGTCCTCCGTCTGTAGGAATGGACTAAAAATCAAGTCATCTGTGGGTCCGTTTACGTTATGCTTTTTATTTCTATAGCGCGCAGTGACAACCCGCTGACAAGTCACGGTCATGAACGTTCATAACCGAAAAACAGCGCGCTCTACACACTTTATCGATGCCCCATCTCAGGCCACGGTAACAACGGATAAGTGGAACGGCAAAAAGCCTAGCCACGGCGCCGTCTTTACAACGATAGAGCAGTATCCATATGACGCCGTTTTAAAAGCATGGACTGTTATTTGGACAGTGTACATACATAATTGTGGCGGAACGTCATTACCACTGGGTCGATATGCATAATTATAGTGTATAGCAGAAAAAAACGCTATGTTTGAAAGGTTAATAATGAGCACAATTATCGAATAAATATACCTTTAGGTTAAAAAGGTAATCACTTATAACTTACAAATGTTTAAAGGGACTATCCCATCTTTAACATGGGGTTTGAGTTGAGATAGCCAAGTTTGCGGCGAGGTTCAGAAACCACTATCTATCTAGGTTGCAACCCCCGTGGCCTCTTGGTGTTGAAGAAATTCGTTCCCTTCATTTGAAAATGGGCCTTGTACAAGGCCCTATCTTCAACATGGAGCGACCGTTAGTGTGACGTCACCTCGTTTAGTCATTCTGATTTAAATGGGTTTGTTCGTTGAAAAATCGCTTAAAACTTGGTCTGAACTTTGTTGTGGTGCCTACAGAGTAAAAAGAATCAGCTTTATGACAGTAATGTGGCCTGGGGAAGGAGGTAATTTTGGGCTGTGACGTCACATATTTGAAAGTTTGTGTTTGGAATATGGGAAGCCTAAGATGTTTAATGAAAAATAAATGCCAGAACCGTGTTCCTGGTCATCCAATCTATAAAGTCGGGCACAATTTAACTGGTTTTAACAACATTTTAGAAGGTGGGATAGTCCCTTTAATGCATACAGCAGCTTTTGAGGATTATATCCCAATGGACTGAGTAAACGTTCATTAGGGGAAGCCGGGGGAAGCCCGGGCGCGGGGGAAGCCCGGCCACCCCGTTTCCGGCTAAATTAAATTTCCGGCTCCTGGCTACCCCTATTAGTGGCAGGGGGGGGGGGGGCTGTTTACGACCCCCCCTTGATATCTCGAGATCTAACGGGCCGATTTTCAAAATTCAAACGGCATTCGATTTCGCTCAACGTGATCTACATTTCTAAAAAATAAAAATTAAAAAATGTCAATAGGGGGGGTAGAGGGGGGTAAAAACGGGCAAATTGCAGATAAATTTTAGACTGTTTATCACGGCCAGGTTTCTGAACCAATCTTAACGCAACTTTTGCCGATCGATAGAGAATGAACCAGGAATTCACATGGATCCTAAAAATATGCATTTTCAAAAATCATAGGCGGATACAGATAATTGAGATTGGGGGTACACAAAAAGTATAGTAAATAAGGTTTTTGTTGGTACTGTTTCTAAAAAGGGTGGCAATGGTCTTGTTATGTTACAATTTTCTTATGAGAAAATGACTACAATTGTATTGGTCATGCATAGGCGGTGTCAGGGCACCTATGTTGGGAGGTAAAACATAACCCCCCTTTTTGGACGCCTGGATCCGCCTATTATAGCAAAAACGTGTCAAAAGAGGATGCACAATAACTTTGTATATGTTATCACATGATACCTTTCATTCAATGTTCGTAAAACTGGTATATACAGTTATAATACATCAGCATCGTGATCTTCGCCCCAAATGACTCGCTTCACGAATAGGACCCCCAATTCCCAGTGCTCTGGAGCCGCCCCTGGTAAAGGTATGAACTTGAAATTTTCAGGGAATGTGCCCAATTTAGTTTTAGGAAAAGTCAGAAAATTTCAGCATCGTAGCTTCAGCGGTTTCGGAGATATTCCCGAAAAACCTGAGGGGTGGATAAAAACAACCCCCTGCCACTAATAGGGTTAAGGGTTTTTAGCTAAAAAGTGAGATATGCTGCACTGTTAATGTTATACCATACAGTCCTAATATTTATACGAATGCTATGTAAGGACCGTTTAAGTGTTTGTAGTGATGGGTGACGAGGCACGCTGGCTTAAGTATGACATTTTTTCGAACATCGCTGTTCTTAAATAAAAATTAGCATATTGGGGTAACCCCGGGCGAGTGGCCAAGCTTACCCCCAACCGAGAGCAATGCCACTAAACCACTGTTTTCCATGAGATAATAGGTACTGAGTAGGTTTGGTTTACACCTAGATCAAAGATAAATTTCGAAAATAAACATGTTGTCATAGACAAAGCCTCTTCGGCCTGTCGCTCTATTCCAGTGCCTATAAATATCAGGTATGGATGAAGGGCGATTGCTTGCCTGGTTTTTACTGTAATGTAAAACATGGGAGATATCCGCTCCATTTTAACGGTTGTTAGTTACCCTCCATCAGTTTATATCAATAAGTGACTAAGTTTATGTTTGTATGCTACAGGAACAGTCATGTCACCTGAGGTCAACTAGGGTCAAACTACGTTTTTGCAGATAACGCGACAGACAATGAAGCTAGAGCTTCAAAAATGGTATCGCTGTGTTCTTCTTCATCAGCCGAGTCGAGTGATATGCAATATGATGCATTTAGGTGTCGTGCATTTTTATGATGCATTTAGGTGTGATGCATTTTAGTCATACAAATCACGCTAATGAGAGGGACGCTGCTAATAAGAACACATGGCACGATACATATTTGTCTTTACAGTCACCGTGCACATTTGCAGGCCCGAAATGGGCGAGCAGCCGCCTTCCGCTTTCTGCTCGTATCTACAGCAACGGCAGACGGCGGCACATGACCAATATTCCAGGCCTTATCAGGCCGCCGGAGCCACCTCGTTGGTTGGTCGATCGTTACAACTAGAATTGGTTCGTTGTGGGGTTAAACGCTATATCCTGTGCTAGCCGGAAATCTCACATGTTTAGAGGGGTCATGGAGCGACATGGGACCACGTGTTTTGTAGTATAGAGATTGCCAGCGAAACACGTAGTTGTCACGGGAATTAGTCAACCGTTTGACGCATGATTTATCATCAACATACATACGAGTATGTAATATGTATAAGGCTTTATTGCAGGCCAAATCATAGGTCAAAAAGGAGGTGAGGAGCTTGCGATACAGATGAGACTGCACCCCGTACCATCCCATACCGGCATTCCCTGAATCGTTTTATTACCAACCTCGACCCTCATTCCGCCCTTCCGAGAAGAGAGTAGCGGCCAGACCAGACCCTCACCTCTTCTGTCGCGGAAAGAGTACAAGGGACTAGGGACTGGGAGTACCGACCGGCGACCCCCAAATCGTCTTCCGACTGGAAAGAGTAAGCATCGTAGAACCGACCCTCATATCGTCTATTGGAGGAAAGAGTAGAGAAAGAGTCGACCCTCGCCTCCTGTGCAGGACAGCTGGGGGGATCCGTGCTTTCGTAAGTTATATCGGACGTGGCTGCGATACTTCTCTCGGTACGAAACTTCTCTTGATCGGAAGAAAATCGGAGGGATGAAAAAGAAAGAGCGGCCCATCGGAGCTACGTTGTACAGCCCTCAGCAGACTGCGTGGTAGGTATTCTTTTTTATCGACAAGACCGATAATAACTCAGAGGCTATGCTATCAGTCGGTCGGAACTCACTGCAAATAGATGCGCCATGCTCCACTCCTTCGATTAGGTGTATCACTAAACAAAGTATACGCCTTGTGTGGCAACAAAATGCAAAAGTTTGTTTTGGGGGCAAATATTAACTTTTGGATTATGTTGCCGAGCTAGAAGGAAAATGAATACGGTGATGATGCCAATCTAAGGTGCGGAGTCTCGCGTGTCTTCCTGTTACGATTTGCGAATGACCGATAGCATAGTATTCGCATTATTCTCGTTTTTGTCGAAAAAGGAATACCTACCACGCAGTTTGCAGAGGGCTGTACGTAAGTTCTTTCGCAGCGTTTAAATGCCAGTTTTACTACGATTTGAATGCCAAGCAGATCAGCTGACTTCGTAGTACCATGTCGATAAGGTCGAATTCCCCAATCGTCTATAGCGTTAAAGTGACCCCTATTGCAAATGGGCTGTCAGGGACATCTTCTCCTCTGTTAATTTGGAGGGATCATGTGTCGGCATTCCCACGTTCGTTTCGGAGTCCATCTGTTCCATTTGGAGCCCGTCAGTTGGCGTCAAGAGTTGGCGCAGCGAGCGCCCCGAAGACTGCGTCTGCGCACGAGGCTTCGCGATGGAGGAGTATTTTGACGAAATCGCCCTCGCTGCAGAAGAAATAGAGGGACTTGTTGAGAAAGAGGAGGTCGCAGTGTGCCGACGACTTTAAACTGTACGCCAACGCCAAGACCAAGGCAATCAGGGGGCGCTCAGATGATCGGGAGGTTTCAATTGATCGGGGATCCACCAGGTGACCAGGGCACCCTCTGATAACCAGGGGCCCTTCCAGTAACCAGGGACTCCTTCAATAACCAGGGGTCCTTCAGTAAACGGGGGCCACTCAGGTAACTGCAAGAGACAGGAGTCCCTTATAACCAGGGACCGGCAAGGTCTCTCAGGTCTGTTTTTGACAATGGTGTTATTGACGTCATGTGCGAGCCCTTTGCCACCAGCAGAGGGCCCTTTCAAGCCTTTTTAGGGCCGTTTAACGTCTCTTGAGTTTCCTTTGAGGCTAAGGGCCTCTTCAGCAGCCGAAGGGTCTTTGAGGCCTTTTTGAGGGCCTCTTAACGTCAGCTGAGGACCATTGGACGCCATCTGAGGACCGTTTGGGGCCTTCTGATGGCCAGTAGATGCCAACTGAGGGCTCTCTGACACCAGCTGAGGGCACCCTGACACCAACTGGGGGCCTCCTGACACCAGCTAAGGGCGCTTTTATATTTGGCACGAGCTCAGGGCCCTTTGACGCCCTTTGAGACCTTCTGAGGTCCGTTTGACGCCAGCAGAGGACCCTTTGGTGTCATATGAGGGCCCTTTGCTGCCTTCTAAGCGGCCTTTGAGGCTTGTTGAGGGCCGCTTGACGCCAGCTGAGGACCGTTGCGGTTGGACTCCAGTTACGGACCGTTTAAGGCCTTCTGATGGTCATTTCGCGCCAACTGAGGGTTATCTGACACTAGCTGGGGGCCCTCTGACACCAGATAAGGGCCCTTTAAGGCCTTCTGAGGTCCGGTTAACGCTAGCGGAGGGACTTTTAAGGCCAAATGAGGGCCCTTTGAGACCTTATAAGGGCTCCTTGAGGCTTTTGAGGGCCGCGTGACGGCATCTGAGGACCGTTGTACTCCAGCTGACGACCGTTTGAGGCCTTCAGATGGACTTTTGGCGCCAGCTGAGGAGGGCTCACTGACACCAGCTGGGGGCCCTCTGACACAAGCTAAGGACTCTTAAGGCCTTCGGAGGGTCGTTTGACGCGAGCTCAGGGCCCTCTGACGCAGGTTTAGTACCCTTTGACGCCCTTTAAGGTCTTCTGAGGTAGGTTTAACGTTGGCTGAGAGCCCTTTGAACCCATCTGAGGGCCCTTTGAGGCCATCTTGTGGCCCTTCATTTGGCCATCTGAGGGCCCTTTGACACCAGATGAGGGCCATTTGACGCTAACCGAGGGCCCTTCGAGACCATCTGAGGACCCTGTGACCCATCTGTGGGCCCTTTGAGGTCCTTTGAGGGCCATTGAAATTTCACCACAATGCCCCTGGCTGCGCTACTGGGCATTTATGGACTCGTATGGGCCTGCTGGGGAACGAGTTGGGCCCTCCCAGTCTTTTCAATCATTATTTCAGTTCATTTTACATGGTCTTCGGCGGTCTAAAGATTAGGGGCCCCAACTCGAATGGGGTGTGCCCTCTCCTGTGTGCGACCTTGCCGACACTACACCGATTCCCCTCCCTCCGCCATTAACGCACCGCTGTTAGGCGCCGACAAATGTCGGCGCGGTGGCGGCGCCGCCACCGCGCCGGCTCCCCCGCGGCCTGCCTCGCGTTGACATATAGCCCTTCCCGAACACCAGTGTAACCCCCACGCGGCCTAGGTATCGCCGCGCCCACCTATCCGCGGCGCGGCCTCTGATGGCGTATCGGATCATTGATGGTGCGATACATGTTTTGGGTCAAATTTTCACAATTAACGCGAAAAATTGCCCAAAACACTTTTTAAATTTCAAAATTGAAAGAAATCAAAAATGATGTGAAAGTGACCATTTTCAACGTGTAAATTTAAAACGCTCTAGCGCAGCCATTTTTGAAGAAATCGACTTCAAATTTTGCACACGTGTTCATCAACCATATTTGTTTAACATATATTTCGGTTTTGTGAAAATTTTGAAAATTTCTTTTATTTTTCTCTTGAGAAAGAGGTAAAACTTTGCTACGATCGGCCTTCCGATCGACCGAGAAGATTCGTTAAGTTAGTTCGTATCTTCACCATTTGCGATACAACTTGCGTACCTACTTAGCCTACGATGTGATGGATCCCTCCAATATCTGTTCCGATTCAACTTACGTTTGATCGCAACTGCGAGGTGCCTTGCGATCACATGGATCCCAAAGAATGTCGGAGACCCGACCCTCACCTCGTCTGTGGCACGGTAGAGCAGCGGAGAAGTACCGGCACCGACGCTCGCTCCGTCCCTCTGTCCGCCCGTCTCACCGTCCCGAGTTGAGGGGCTCAACTGACCCGTCGCGCCGACCACCGACCGATCTCGTCTAGCACGCGCAGTGGAAGGGTTGCGAGTACTACGCCCAGTGGAAGGGGGGGCGGATGGCGCCCCCCCTAAGATCTCAGCTCCCAGTGGAGCTAGGAAGACGAAATTTGGAGGGTAGGTGAGGGCCCTGGGGAACTCTGTTGTGCGTGAATTTCATGACCCTAGGTCAATATCTTCAAGGTCAAATGAGGTCAAATGTGGTCAAATCTGCCATATGAGCGACTTTTTTGCGTTTACACGCCGATAACTCAAAAAGTTACCAGCCGATTTTCTTTTGTCTTTCACTGTACGAAATAACATACATTTTTGAGTATGAAGGGTGAATTTCTAGTTAATCAAACAATAAATATGGCAGTTAGAAGCCTGCTAAGGGTAAGATGACGCCGGCTGAAGCGGGATCGGCGGACGCGGGAAAAGCGGCAATCACAATTTTGTGTTTACACACCACACTCATAAGTCATAACTCAAGGTTTTACCGGCCGATTTTCAAAATTCTTTGACCACAAGATTGCCTGTACATTTCTTAGCCTTCTCACCAAATTTGACGTGAATCGAATATAATCAGCGGTAATGAGCGCGATCTAAAGACGGAACCGTTCCGCCCCGGCGCAGTCTATAATTCAGGCGGCGCGTAACGGCTAGCGCCGGCCGCCGCGCCGCCGCGCCGCCGCGGCGGCAGGATGTTTGTCTTTACACCGCTATTACTAGAAAAGTTGCGAACCGATTTTCTTATTTCTTGCACGAGAAGATCCGTAATTCAATTCTGGACAGGTAGCCAAAATTTCACATTAATAGTTTGTTCGCGGCGCGAGTTATTGGCGAAAAACAGGAGGGGTGGGCGAAATCCGCCCCCCCTTCCACTGCGCGTGCTAGACCGCTCTCCAAGTCTCCAACGACCACAAAAACACCCTCAGCCGCCGCCGCTAGAGGGCGTGCCGACGCCGTGATGGGGCCGTGACCGTGCCGTGAAGATGGTCAGATGTGTGACGTCACACTGGTGACCGGTGACGTCATACAGTGGTCGGTGACGTCACTCCATGGATGCATGGCAAGGTTTGGCATTCGAAGCCGAACTGATATGACAGAAGTATTTGCAGATTGATCGAATCAGAAACAGGGAATGGGTGCGTTCGGAGCAGACTTGCGATCAGCTCAGCTGAGCCGGCTCAAAAATCAGCTCAGCTCATGAGCCGGCTCAACATTTTGCCAAATTGTTGAGCTGTGAGCTGAGCCGGCTCAAATGCATTGAGCTGAGCTGCTGTCTGAGCTGAGCTGAATGAGCTTGAGCTGAGCTGAGCTGAATGAGCTTGAGCTGAGCTGAGTTGAGCTGAGCTGAGCTGATTGAGCTGAGCTGAGCTGATTGAGCTGAGCTGAGCTGATTGAGCTGAGCTGAGCTGATTGAGCTGAGCTGAGCTGAGCTGAGCTGATTGAGCTGAGCTGAGCTGATTGAGCTGAGCTGAGCTGAGCTGAGCGAGCTGAGCTGAGCTGAGCGAGCTGAGCTGAGCTGAGCTGAGCGAGCTGAGCTGAGCTGATTGAGCTGAGCTGATTTAGCTGAGCTGAGCGAGATCCAGTTTTTTTTTTAGTCGGACCTCTCTCCAACGGGCCCTTTGTCCCAATTATAGGAGAGAGCACCTGCTCCTCCCGCCGTCCTATTCCCCACCCCCCAGGCTACGGCTGAAGTGGGAGCCTACCCCACACCTGGTGACGCAGCCGGGGACGACGCCCGCGGAACGGGCGGAACCGGGAATCGAACCCGAAACCCGGCACCGCCCGCACCGCGGGTCGACGCCTTCCTGGCGGGCTCCGCCGGGACAAGAAACTGGCGGGGGGGGGGGGGCCGATTCGGCCCCCCTTCAGATCTCAAAAACTACACATCGCAGCGACAAACGGTAAACGGCATCGGATACACACGGTCAAGATCTACAATTTTTACAAAGGTCATTTTCAGGTCAGGTCAAAGATGGCGTCACAGGGGTCGAAAAAGTCAAAATGGCGGCGCTAGATATGGAGAGAGTTGTTTTTCTCGAATAACTTTCGAATTAGTCAAGATAGGAACAAACTAAAGGCATCATCGTGATCCTCTCGTCAATCCGCATCGAATGATATATATGTTGACCTCGAAAGGTCAAGGTCAAAGGTTGACCTCAGGTCACGTGACCTCGAGGTCATCATGTATATCATTCGATGTGTCTTGACGAGCTGAACACAATGAGACCATCCACGTGTCTGTATCTTGTTCCTGTACGGAGTTATTGGCCAAAAACCTTTGGTGACCTTTGATGACGTCACATGACCTCACAGCTGCCCAACAGCAAAACAGACCTCAAGGTAGTGAAGGTTGATCGTATATGAAGTCATGTATGGTATATGGGGCCATTCCGACCCGTTTTAGTGGTAAAAACAGGGAGTTGATTTTTCCCCCATTGGCTTATAGTGGGGAGGTCGCGAAACTGACCTGACCTTAGGTCACCGATATCAAAATTCCGAGATATACAAATTGCACATACTGGTACCCTAACTAAAGCCTGAAGAGAAGAAATTGATCGGTCAAAAACTCTAGCTCTGGCGTGATTGCAAACTTTTCTGAGGTAGGGTCACCAAACCGCCTCTGATGACCTGACCTGAGGTCAGATCAACTCAAAATTTTCAGACATGTTGCGTAGAAACCTTTTAGGAAAAGTCAGAAAATTTGAGCTTCCTAGCTCAACGCGTTTGGGAGAAATAACCAAAAAAACCTCAGGGGGCCTTAATAGGGTTAACCGACTGCGCCACCAGGGCCGCAGTTCTAGTAGGTACACTGGAAGATGATGAGAACGGATAAAAATATAAAACCGAATGCAATGTGCATTGAATATTGATACACTATAAACACTAGAAACATGATAAACTGGAAATAATATTATATACAGACCAAAGACGTCACTAGGCGAAAGGCCATGTAGTTCGACACCGCAAACTGAAGCGATCGGTCGGGAAATCGCTACATTCCTCTATTGCACCCCGTTCGCACCGTTGCAAGCCGTTCGGTTGGTAGGTATCCTGGGTATCCTTATCCACTGCGGCGTGATGTCCCGACCTGTGTCCCGATGATTCGATGTCCATGACCAATCAGCACACGCATTGCCGTGACGTCATTGGCCGGACCCCGACACGTTACGGAGATGTGGGTGGCATTCGGCATTCGGCAATTGGTGGCATTGAATTTAACTGAGCGGAAACTGAGCTGAGCTGAATTGAGCGGAAACTGAGCTGAGCTGAACGGGAACTGAGTTGAGCTGAGCTTAGCTGAGCGGATACTGAGCTGAGCTGAACTGAGCTGAGCTGAGCGGAAACTGAGCTGAGCGGAAACTGAACTGAGCTGAGCGAAAACTGAGCTGAGCTGAGCGGAAACTGAGCTGAGCGGAAACTGAGCTGAGCGGAAACTGAGCTGAGCTGAGCGGAAACTGAGCTGAGCTGAGCTGAGCGGAAACTGAGCTGAGCTGAGCTGAGCGGAAACTGAGCTGAGCTGAGCTGAGCTGAGCTGAGCGTGAGCGGAGCGCAGCCGGTTTGAGCGGAACGTGAGCTGAGCTGAGCCGCGTTAAACTGAGCGGGAGCTGAGCGGGAGCGGATAAGACGGAGTTGAGCTGAGCGAGCTCACTTTTTTCTTGAGCTGTCACAAGTCTAGGCAGATTCCCGGGGAATATTCCACGCCGGCATGAAATTTCCGCCGAATGTGCCGTTCGGAGAGCGATTCCCGGGGAAAGTTCCGCGGAACGGACGCGGAAAGCGCGGAATCTAAAAAGCATCTCACGCGTCGTTCCCGTCAAGATGGCGGCGCCCATCGGTATGCTCGAGTGAGTGTATTATTGAATATAAATGGATATTTCTTGCGTTTGTTTCCACCCTGATCAGTTTTATTGCAAATCCAACAATTGAGAATGCTTACTCAGTTGCGGAAGCAATGAAAACGAAAATTTGAAGTGTTGTGTTGTGTGTGTTTGGGGTGGGGGGGGGGGGCACAGTACAGATGGGACTTTTTGAAAATAATTGTGATTTTTCTTAGTTTTTCTTTCTTCAAGAGCTTCATTCTTATTACATCTTGCCATAGATGTAGCGTTCTAAATAACCAAATAACCCAAATAACCCAAACAAAATCCCACGAACTCAACTTGGCGCAGTAGCGGCGATCCTTGAAATTGGCGGTATGGAATGTCCGTCTCCGAACGCAACACGGGGAATTTTCACGATGACGGGGAATATTCCGCGCTCTCCGAACGCACCCAAGATTTCAGCATATATTTTTCGTGTTTTTATACTATCTATGATTCAAGGAATATTTATTGAGACAGCGATTGGGAAGTGGGAACTAAAATGAAGGAGACGAGCCAGGACAATATATTCACAAGAAATAAGTATGTGAGCTATGTCTCTCGCAAAGAAGAACGAAGATTCGTGACAGACAGCCATTCTTTTGTTCTGGGAAAGCACACGACGGCGAAGTCTCATGTTCCCTCGTTCGTCTCCGCTGCTACATTGTTCACCAATCAGACCAAAGGCGCAGGGGCGTCGTTTTGTATAGGCCTGGTAGGGCCCGAGCCCTACCAATGTTTATTTGGGCCCTACCAGTGTTCGCTGAGCTCTACCAATCTTTTGTTACTTGGTAAAAAAAATCAAAATAAACAGATAAGCAAATAAGCATATATGTACATTCGTCACAGATGTGTGTGGCCTGTGGGCCATAGGAGCTGCTGTCGCGAACCCTTCGCAAGCCGGCAGGGGATTCTTAGGGAAAGGCAAGGTGTCCTCACTCCTCAGGCCGGCAAAGGGTCTTCAGAGGCTGGCAGCACCTTCAGAAGTTCAGTGGGGTCCTTAGAGAACGGCACGGTACTCTCAGACTCCGGTGGGATCCTCAGAATTGCCGGTGTGGGCCACGCAAAAGTCACTGGTGGGTGTCCATCAGATGCATATGTGTGGGGCTTTCAGAGGCGCCGGAGTGGGACCTGCACAGTCGCCGGTGAGAGCCCTCTTAAGCGCCGTTTCGGGGCCCTCAGATACACTGGTTTATGGCCATCACAGATATGCGTGGGACCCTTAGAGCTGCTGAGCTGAGTGCTGGTGCGGGCCCTTCATAGGACGACAAGGGGACCTCAGAGGTCGGTGGTGCCTTCAGGAGCGCCGAGGGGTCCCTTTAGACCGGAATAGTATTCTTAGACGCCACTGGGACCCTCAGAGTCACCAGTGTGGACTCAGTGGAGCCGTCAGAGTCGCTGGTGTAGGGCCTTAGGAGCCTCGATGAAGACCCTCAGAACTGGGGGAGAAGGGGCCTCAGAAACGCCGGCGTGGGCTCTCAGAAACGCCGGTGTGGGCTATCAGAGGCACTCCTCACAGTTATTGGGGCCCTAAGAGAATTGGTGTTGGACCATCACAGGCGGGCATGCAGCTCGTAGAGCCGGCTCCTAATACGAGTAGGCCGGTAAGGGCCCTCAGAGGCCACCAATAGGCCCTCAGAGCCGAGGCCACCAATGCGCCCTCAGAGCCAAGGCCACCAATGGGCCCTCAGAGGCCAGCAAGAGATTCTCAGAGACCGTGAGGGGCAGGCTGGTAAGGGGCCCTTGGCGGCCTCTTAGGGCCTTAACTGGTGACAAGGGCTCTAAGAAGCCGGCGTGGGGCACTTACGAAGATCTTAATACGCCACTTAGGGGCCCATGAGATGCTCTGACGAGCCCTGTGGGGTCCCTTTGAGACGAAATATGGCCAGCGTGGACCCTCAGCGGCCGATTGGCGCCGCAGGGACCCGAAGGGCCCCCTGGACCCGATGGGAGGGGCACGCGCCCCCTGTGCCCCCCCCCCACTTGGCTACGCCACTGGAATATATCATGCTATGTTTAAGATCTCTGCAAGATGTATCCCCCGTTTGCTGACACTGCTGAGAAAAGGCAAGCTCGAAAGGAGGCTTAGCGGGGTGTTTGGCCCCTTATCGAATATCTAGAAGATATCATTGACTTGTCACCATAAAGGAATTGTGGGCGTCACACGTTGACACTAAGGGACACCGTGCCGAGTTGCGCAAGTGGAAGCACAGTGCACACCGAGTAACGGCCACCAAATGAGTGGTACGAGTTGAAGTTAGTCGGCAAAGTGATAGTGGTTACATTTTGGTATGCCGACGGGGCTCTGCTTGTCAGCTTTCTAAAACAGGGGCGCACAATTGATGATGTGCGTCCATTCGATAGATATCGAGGAGAGGCTATAGGGAAGCTGACATATGTAAAGTGTGCAACTGATCCACGGCCACGCACCTGCGTACTTGCGCGGGGTGACGATAAGTTAAGTGATGAAATGTGGCTTCGAGTTGTTGTCGCATCCACTTTTTTTCCGAACCCTGCACCCTCTGGTTGCCACCTCTTCCCCAACATAAGGAAATTAGCAGTGGCAGCTTCGCTGACTGCAGGGAGACTAAAGCAGCCGTCTTGGACGTGGAATGGGTCCAAAACCCAATTGATTATGGAGACTTTGAGGGCTCACCCGAAGGCCGAAGCGCTGCGCGAAATTTGTTTGTCTTAGCGGTGGTTATTTGAATAAATGAACTTTTTTGTCTAATAAGTCGATGACAGACTTGTGACAGCTCAAGAAAAAAGTGAGCTCGCTCAGCTCAACTCCGTTTTATCCGCTCCCGCTCAGCTCCCGCTCAGTTTAACACGGCTCAGCTCAGCTCACGCTCCGCTCAAACCGGCTATGCTCCGCTCACGCTCAGCTCAGCTCAGCTCAGTTTCCGCTCAACTCAGCTCAGCTCAGTTTCCGCTCAGCTCAGCTCAGCTCAGCTTCCGCTCAGCTCAGCTCAGCTTCCGCTCAGCTCAGCTCAGCTTCCGCTCAGCTCAGCTCAGTTTCCGCTCAGCTCAGCTCAGCTCAGCTCAGTTTCCGCTCAGCTCAGCTCAGTTTCCGCTCAGCTCAGTTTCCGCTCAGCTCAGCTCAGTTTCCGCTCAGCTCAGCTCAGCTCAGCTCAGTTTCCGCTCAATTCAGCTTAGCTCAGTTTCCGCTCAGTTAAATTCACGCTTAGATCGTTCAGTCGTTCTTTTTAAATCGGACATGCTTAACCCTCGCCCGTATAGGGGGGGGGTCGAACGGACCCCCCCCTCTGTTTTTCGCGAATAACTCGCGTAAAAAGCGGCCGATCGCGACGAAACTTTCAGTACCCTCGCGATAATCAATTTTACACCTATCCTGAAAATTTCATGACCCTGACCCTAATGACCTTTGACCTGTGACCTACTTTTCGAGACCATGTTTGGCCGGAATCGCGATTCGGCGTATGTCGGGTCGCATTAGCCGCGCGTTAGCAGTCTTTTTGTGGTTTCAAGTGTTCAAACATGGGATATGATGTTGCTCCCATGCATTAGGGTGGGTGTCAAGGTCACCGGAAGGTCAGGTCAGGTCATTGACCTTTGATGACCTCGGTTCACTTTTTCGAGTTTTACATGTTTCTAGGCTAGTTTTTGGAGCTGAATTCGAATTTAGCAACCATTTGAACATTTACGAAGCAGTTTTGGTGCCTTCGTAACATGTTATGAAGCTGTCAGAGGCTACTACGAATACCCGGCAAAATCCTTACTGGTTGACCTGACCTGACCCGACCTGGCCTCAATGCATAAAGACATCATCAGTGATCATAACTAACATGATATTCGTGATCAGCACCCCGAAAAACCCCATAGCAGCCACGTTTTACGACGTTCTAACAGGTCCCGATTTTCCCGACTTTTGGGTCATTGACCTGACCTGGAAGGTCAACCGATAACCTAGGACCTTAAAATTGGGTATCATCGGCTTCCTCTCGTCGCGGGCAGCACGCTCGTTTTTTCCGCGAAGCTCTAGCTCGATCAGGGACGAAACGGCAAGGGGGGGTCCAACGGACCCCCGCCCCCTTATACGTTCGCGGCTGGAAAAACACCAATACGGGCGAGGGTTAAAAAACAGACCAACTCTTGGCGCATAAGCAAGTCTCCTCTAACAAGGAGCGAGGCAACTTACACAATGGGCAAAAGAGATAAGCTCATTAAGACCTTGAGACTTTGCGAGTCGTGCGTCTACTTGGACTCAGACTATAGTTACATGAAATGGACTGTTCTTGGCAGTGTTATCACATGTTATCAGAGTGTGCACCCGCGATGTTAACATAACATACCTACAAGTTCAAAATATACGAACGAAAAAAGTCTGGACGAAAAAGTTTACAGACGAAAAAAATGTACAGACGAAAAAATGCCAGACGAAGAAAAGTCGGACGAAAATCTGCTAGACGAAAAAAACGCCATGGAATCATCTCAACTAGGCGGTGTTTCACGGCCGAGAGCAGCACGCCCACGCCGCCATCCGCTCTTGGCACCCTGCCAGGAGCTGACGTTACATTTTGGGGTAGTGTTGGAACTTGGAGATAAGAGTTTGTTTATATCTCCATGGAAACCCCATTTGACACGTGTGATAGCAGCGTGCTGTTATCAGTGAAACCTTGAGTGAAACCAAACACCACCCTGATCTCAACCAAGGCAATGTCAACACAATTAGAATTCATAGTCGGCGTGTGAATAAGGGATCTTTTCCCATATTATGGACATCAGAAGGTGAGAGTTCCAGTTAGCGCCTCTGCCCCACCCCACTTTCAATAGGATATGGTTGCTTAGCCCACACTCAACCAACGAAGAGGAACATTATTTGCTAATTCCTAATTGTAAATATTTTATGCAGAGGTAAGAACCCTTATCGATAGAATTAATTTAAATAACTGCTTAAATAACAAAGTGAAGGATGCTGAATTGTACATTGCGGAGCAGAGTGTCAAGGCGAAGCATCAAAGCCTGACAGTAGGTATTCATCTTGCAGTCAGACTTGAAACTTGAGACTGGCTGTATTAGCCTGTAAATTGGCCAAGACCCTGGTCTTCCAATTTCCATGCAATATGGATGAAATAAATTAAGCTTGATTAGTGATTAATATTGATTTCTTTAGAGTTTTGATATTTTTAAGTGCGATCACGAAGGCAGTGTAATTGCTCACTCCATAGCTAGCTCATAGCTGGAGCATCAAATCCTGAGTTAATTTCCAAGCATGAACTGAAAAGAATTAGAACTGGATCAGCTCAGCTCAGCTAAATCAGCTCAGCTCAGCTCGCTCAGCTCAGCTCAGCTCAGCTCAATCAGCTCAGCTCAGCTCAGCTCAATCAGCTCAGCTCAGCTCAATCAGCTCAGCTCAGCTCAGCTCAGCTCAGCTCAGCTCGCTCAGCTCAATCAGCTCAGCTCAGCTCGCTCAGCTCAGCTCAGCTCAGCTCAAGCTCAGCTCAGCTCAGCTCAGCTCAGCTCAAGCTCATTCAGCTCAGCTCAGACAGCAGCTCAGCTCAATGCATTACTGAGCCGGCTCAGCTCACAGCTCAACAATTTGGCAAAATGTTGAGCCGGCTCATGAGCTGAGCTGATTTTTGAGCCGGCTCAACTGAGCTGATCACAAGTCTGGTCGATGAGGTATCTCTCTGCTTCTTCATGGTCGGGCATGTAACTTTCTGAATGCCGGCTTGTACCGTCATCCTTTTATTTTGGCAAGCAGGTCTTTCTAACTATCGTGGTGTTTCGAGACCTCGTTAGTTGTCGAACCCTGCGATTGGCGTGGGCCTTCAAAGCCGTTCCTGGCCCCGTAGCCGTCTTTTTCATTCGGCTTGGGCCATCAAAACCGTCCCTGGCCCCTTTCAGCACAGCCGTGCTTTTAAGTCGGCGTGGGCCTCTTTCAGAATGGCGTGCATTCCTCCGACACTATTATAACTGCCTATTTAACTGCACGTTTTGTGCATGGAGCTCGTTGAGGACCTAGACTTCCAAAATGTTTTTTTTTAGATTTTGGTTTGTCTTGTCAATGACCAGGGCGAAAAAAATAAGTGGCCGAAATCCGATGAGAAAGGCAGATTTGGGGGTACCCTACCTTTTAAGCCCCGCCACATGTGGCCGGCCGCCGCCTTTGGGCCCTACCAATCATTTTCGGAAAACGACACCCCTGCAAAGGCGTCATGGACCGCGACGATGCACAGCTCAAAGTCAAACCACTCAACCGCGGGACAGCAGACAGCGGGCAATTCCGTTCCCACCCATCCGACTACAGCAGAGCACGGACTTAAAAAGCGAATCGAAGATAACCTCTCTCTGGCTTTGAAATGGTTCACTCAAAACAGACTTAAAGTAAATCCTTCTAAAACTGAAATGATTACCTATCTTGAAATCCAGTCGCCAAAGAACGGAGACCAGATTTTCTGTCCGATTCGGCAACGATCAAATCTCACCATCTGTCAGTGTCAAGGTCCTGGGCGTTACCATCGACCCTAACCTGGCGTGGGACAAGCATGTCACTACAATCGTTTAGCGGTGTAACATGATTCTAGTAGGCCTTGCTAGAATGCGCAACAGAATCCCGAAAGACACAAAACGTTTGCTGATCGAAGCACTAGCAGGGACGTCGACACCAGTCCGACTTTTCCGACTAGTCGGACCACTTTTTCGACTAGGCGGTGCCCTGCTGTGGCTCGCGGGGGCCCTGCTGCTGCGACCGCGGGAGCCCCTGCTGTGGCCGCGGGGGCCCCTGTTGGGGCTCTCGGGGGCCCAGCTGCGGCCACGGGGGCCCCTGCTGCGGCTCGCGGGGGCCCCCGTTGGGGCTCTCGGGGGCCCTGCTGCGGCCACGGGGGCCCCCTGCTGCGGCCACGGGGGCCCCGCTGCGCCTCGCGGGGCCCTGCTGCGGCTCGAGCCCCCCCTGCTACAGAATGCGGGGCCCTGCTGCGCCTCTGGGGCCCTGCTAGACACCGCGGGGGCCTGCTGCGGCCCGCGGGGGCCCCTTCTGCGGCTCGCGGGGGCCCTGCTGCGACCCGCGGGTGCCCTGCTGCGACTACGGGGCCCCTGGTGCGGCCACGGGGGCCCCTGCTATAGAATTCGGGGGCCCTGCTGCGCCTCTGGGGCCCTGCTAAACACCGCGGGGGCCTGCTGCGGCCCGCGGGGGCCCTGCTGCAGCCCGCGGGGCCCTGCTGCGGCCGCGGGGGCCCCTGTTGGGCTCTCGGGGGCCCTGCTGCGGCCACGGGGGCCCCTGCTGCGGCCACGAGGGGCCCGCTGCGGCTCGCGGGGGCCCTGCTGCGGCTCGGGGGGCCCCTGCTACAGAATGCGGGGCCCATGCTGCGCCTCTGGGGCCCTGCTAGACACCGCGGGGCCCTGCTGCGGCCGCGGGAGCCCCTGCTGCGGCTGCGGGGGCCTCTGTTTGGGCTCTCGGGGCCCTGCTGCGGCCACGGGGGCCCCTGTTGCGGCCACGGGGGGCCCCCGCTGCGGCTCGCGGGGCCCTGTTGCGGCTCGCGGGGCCCTGTTGCGGCTCGCGGGGCCCTTCTGTAGCTTGAGAGGGCCCTGCTGCGGCTCTCGGGGGGCCCTGCTACGGCTCGGGGGGTCCATGCTGTAGAATGCGGGCCCTACTGCGGCTCGGGGGCCCTGCTGGGGCTCGCGGGGCCCCTGCAGCCCGTGGGGGCCCTGCTGCGGCCGCAGGAGCCCCTGCTGCGGCCACGGGGGCCCCTGTTGGGGCTCTCGGGGGCCCAGCTGCGGCCACGGGGGCCCCTGCTGCGGATCGCGGGGGCCCTTCTACAGACCTTGGGGCCCTTCTGTAGCTTGAGGGTGCCCTGCTTCGGCACATGAGGCCCTGCCTCGCCACGTTTGGGCCCATGGTTCGCCAGGGCCCTTCTGCGGCCCGTGGGGCCCCTAGTCTTGCAGACCGCGGGGCCCTACTGTGGCTGGCGGGGAACCTGCTGCAGACCGCGTGAGGCCCTACTGCGACCCGCAAGGACCCTGTTGTGGCCCGCGAGACAAAACTGCAACTCAAGGGGCCCCCTGCTACGGCTCACCGGGGCCCTGCTGTAGGGGGGGGGGGGGGTTGCTGCGGCCTATGGGCCCTTCTGCGGCACACGAGGACCCTGCTGCGGCCCACGTATTGGGTTTCTCACAAAGTGACATCAAAGCTTCCCTGGCCGGGGGCTGCCCCCTCCCCACTTTTCGTGACGTTCCTACACCCCTGGTCGACGGTATCAAGATAATTCCCTGTGCCGAAAAGGATAACATATAGTGTCACTACTCTAAAACAATGTATTTAAAAAAAAATGTCGACTTTAAAAACAAGAGTAATTTTCAACATTGGTTTAAATATTAACAAAAGGATCATGTATTGAATGACAATGATTAAAATCATCTTCGAATAATATAACCTAGTTATATCATTTAATAAATATTTATTAAGCCAAATATAACGTAAGTATATATGACTGAGAAAACCAAATTATATGTTTACACATAAATATTATTCTTGCTATGGAAAGAGGGAAGCAGAACTGAGTTGATCCCTGTTGCCCACGTGAGTCAACTCGGCCGACTTGGCGCGGGTTCAGAGTGCTGCGAGTGCCTTTTAACCTATAATTTCTGTTGATTTCCTCGAATTGTATAATTTCGAAACCATGAGTGGTCGTTCGAGTAAAAGAGCTTACACATCTGGGTGTCAGAAACGAAAGCGGAAGATGCTACGAGAATTCAAAGACATTCGAAGAAACTCTCCTCATATTTTCGGCCCAGTGCACAGTGGGGATTTTTCCGATCTAGCACGTCTTTATTCGTAGAGGGCAAACCATAGGTAATAATGTAGCCAGATTGTGCACAGACATGTTGGCTGGTGTGTTCTGGTGAGAATTTTACCTGTAAATGTGCATAGTCAACATAGTATAGGGGGTTCCCCGGCTCAGCCGTTTGGCCCCTGATCAAGCTAGAGCTTCGCGGAAAAATCAAGCGTGCTGCCTATGACGAAATGAGGCCGAATATATCCAATTTCAAAGTTCAAGGCCATTAGTTGACTTTCCAAGTCAGTTTAATGACCCAACTAAAGTTGGGAAATCGAGACCTCTTGAAACTTCGCATAGTTAGTGTGTTACGGGCAGTGGCGCGGGAACCGGGGGGGCTAGCGGGGGCTGAGCCCCCCCCAGCTTTTCGGCTGGGGGGGGGGGCTCGTAATGTATTTGAGTCCCCCCCCCCCCCCAGCTGGAGGAATCGAAATCGGAAATCTACCTACCAACATAATTCAATAGATTCATACATAGGCGCGGGAACCGGGGGAGGGGGCAGTGGGGGAAGCTTGCGGCCCCACAACTCTGCGGCCGTGGGGGCGGTGCCCCACAACTTTTCATGAGGCCAGGAACCGTTGGGCAGCTTGTCCTCCCCAAATTAGGGGTTGTGGGTCACAATGGAAAAAAGCATGTAAGTGAAAAATCCACCTCTTTCATTGCTCGGGGTTACATGAGCAGAGTTAATACGCATTACAAACGGACTACAATGGTGAGCGGATAGGAGAATCCGTTCCTGATAGCATTTACTTGCTCATGTTACTCCGATAACTGGCTCGGCAACTCATTTGGCAGATTAAAACCTTTACTCCAGGTTGCCAAAACGGTAGTTTCTTCACTCAGCTGAGACGGAATGCCTCACTTTTTTCCATTTTTTTTCGTTTTTTTTGTTGTTGTTGAAAATGCCAAAGTCTGAAAAATAAGTGGCCTAAAACCGGTGAGAAAACTAGATTTGGGGGTACCCTAGGTTGATCTCTACTATGGTTCAGCCCCCCCCCCCCCCAGTCTGGAAGAAGTTCCCGCGCCACTGGTTACGGGGTATTTTGGGGTGCTGATCACGAATTTCATGCTAATTTTGATCACAGACGATGTCTTTATGCATTTAGGCCAGGTCGGGTCAGGTCAGGTTAGATCAACCATTAGGCGTCCTGCAGGCCATTCATAGTAGGTGTCACCTACTACTGATAGCTTCGTAACATGGTACGAAGGCACCAGAACTACTTCGTAAATATTTAAATGGTTGCTAAATTCGAAATCAGCACCAAAAAGTACCATAGAAACAAGTAAAACCCGAAAAAGTGAACCAAGGTCATCAAAGGTCCTCTCCGTGGCCGAGTGGATAAAAGCGCCGGAATTCGACGCTAAGCCGGTGGTGAGAGCCCGGTTCAAGCCCCGGTGCGGGCGGCCACATTTAGCTCCTACGTGTAATGGCGTGCGTGTCTGTGGCAGGGGCCGCACAGAAGCCAGGTAGCGTGAGTGAGCGGAGGGGACCGTGTCCAGTCGTGAGGGCACGTTAAACGTTCGGACAAAATTCTGCCATACAACTGGAATTGCGCGATCGGGTGGTGGGGTCAGGGTCAGCACAACAAGCTATGCTTAGTGCGGGCTCTGACTCCTCAAATCCACCCATTCAACCATTCGGACTAAATTTATAAAAAAGGTCAATGACCTTGACTTGACCTTCACGTGACCTTGTCACCCACCATAATGCATGGCACCAACATCATTTCACATATTTGAGCGTTTAAAACCACAAAAAGACTGGTAACCGCGGATAATGTGAACTGGCATACGCCGAATCACGATTCCGGCTAAACATGGTCTCGAGAAATATGCCACAGGTCAAAGGTCAGTTGGGTCAGAGTCATGAAAGTTTTAGGTTAGATGTAAAATTGATGATCTCGAGGGCAACGAAAGTTTCGTCGCGATCGGCCGCTTTTTGCGCGAGTAATTTGCGGAAAACCATGGGGTTTTATCCGACCCCTCCCCCTCCCCACAAGTGCAAGGGTTAATAAGGTTACGGTATGTATTATTTACACTTGTCATCATATTCCTAATGAATGTGTCTCAGAAAATACGTGAATCACGAAGTAAAATTATTCGCCTCTGTCCGGAACATACCTATATCGTGCTGTTTGCCCTAGCGCTCCTAGAGTGGGGTGTTAAGATACTCTAATGTGAATATTCCGTGTTCAGGCAAGTTCCGGCAGCCAAACTAGGCGTTGACTTGTGCAGGAGAAAGTGGCGAATTTGATAGGATATATTTCGGAGTGGAAAAGTGTGGAAAACATTGTTGATTTCCTACATTTATTTAGAATACCATTCCTTCCACATGGTGCCTGTAAGGGTTTTTGTAAATGGCATTTTTGTGACCTTAGTAAGGTTGTGGCATACTTTCTGTTTGCCATTCCATTCCCAATAAAGGTGCCTTTCAGAAGATATGCAACTTAAGACCTCGCAAGATTAAAACTAACAGGACAGGACAATGAAATTGAGCTATACTTTCGGGCCTTACTGACCCCATTGAATAATCACGCACGAGTGTTAACTTTGGGCGCATTTTTCCTAGTCTTGCTGTGGACATACAGATAAAACAATGCCATATATGAAAAATTCAGACATTTCCTAGCCCCACTGACACAAAAAATAAACAAAAATCCAAAAAAGATTTTTTGAATTAAGAGGCGCTAGATCGGGAAAATCCCCACTGTGCAGTGTCAGGTAAATAGGTACTGCACTACATGCATATGCAAATTGCATTGTGCTCACCATTGAGTAACTGTACTACTCTGAAATCTGAATATTTATGTATTATGGTAGTGGTTGTACTCGTGTCCCGTTGTGCTCATATGCAAGGCCGACGTCATGTGCGCATGTTATGTATTTGGAGCAAAGCCAAAATCAGAGAATTTAGCATGAAACTTGGCCGAAATCGGGGATCGGAGAGTATGCTGCTGCAAATGCCACGCGTGCGCACAGAACTCGCTCGCCGTGCATTTATGTGCCGGGCTACCACCGCCTGGAACCGCTTGCCAGCCGAGCTCAGGAGGAGTCGTTTATTGTGTCACCCACGGAGGTGAATCGCGAGACATGGGGAGTAGATGTGCTCAGTTTTATCGCATTTTAGCAATTTTGTAAAGCGCACAATGCAGGGTGTTGTTATAAAACGATAAAAAGCAATCGCCCCGAGCTTTAATAGAAGCAGATAACCACAATTTGAATGATGTTTCCAATGTCAAAATGCTGAAACATTTATTTCTTTTATTCTTTTGGGCCATGGGCCTGGGCCCCATGGGCCTCGCCATGGGCCTCGCCAACAGAAAGTTATTAATTTTATTTACATTTAGCTTTTTTATGTGAATTTGGGCCTCTCTCGAAAAAATAGTGGGCCCAATTCGCTGACTTTGGTTTTTGATAGGGGGTACCTTGACCCCCGGCCTTCGCCCCCCCCCCCCCGCAACAGTTTCCATAAATTGGCACCCCTGCACTATACATTTGTATACTCATGTATGTATGTAAATGTACGTTGGGAAGCCGTTCGACACCTGGGGGCCCCCACCGGTGGGGGCCCCCCGAGAAAAAGTCGGACCAGTTTTCCTTACGCGTCGACGCCCCTGAGCACTAGTCTTCCCGCATGTGCGATACTGCATTAGTGTATGGGGAAGCTGCAGTGCAACCCAAAAGAAGCGCGTCCAAAAAGTTATTAACTTTGGAGCCCGTGTCATTTCAGGAATAAGCCGCCGTGAACACATAACCCCCGTGCTACACGAGCTCGGATGGGGCCTGGTAGATGATGTGCTCCGAGACAGCGATATTGCCATTGTGCGCCGCCTTCGAACTGCGTCAAATGCGCCTGAGATCTTGCGCAGTAAACTTGTCCTGCGGTCGGATGAATCTGTTCGCCGAACTAGGGCAACTGACACCGGACAGCTTCAGTTGCCCCGTGTTAGCACAGAGTTTGCGCGCCGTAGCTTTTTATTCCGTGCAGCGAAGCACTACAATCTTTCCCTTACTGGTATGTAGTGTACATAATTTTAACCCTCGCATGTGTGCGGCGTTTGCCAGCTTCTAATGTGTAGGGGGGGGGGGTCGGTTGGACCCCCCCCCCTTGCCGTTTGGCCCCTGATCGAGCTAGAGCTTCGCGGAAAAAAACGAGCGTGTTGCCCGTGACGAGAGGAAGCCGATGATACCCAATTTTAAGGTCCTAGGTCATTGGTTGACCTTCCAGGTCAGGTCAATGACCCAAAGTCGGGAAAATCGGGACCTGTTAGAAAGTCGTAAAGTGTGGCTGCTAAGGGGTTTTTCGGGGTGCTGATCACGAATATCGTGTTCGCTTTGATCACAGATGATGTCTTGAAGCATTTAGACCAGGTCGGGTCAGGTCAGGTCAGGTCAACCAGTAGGCGTCGTGACGGGTATTCGTAGTACGTGTCAACCGCCTCTGACAGCTTCGTAACATGTTACGAAGTCACCAAAACTACTTCGTAAATGTTCAAATGGTTGCTAAATTCGAATTCAGCTCCAAAAACTAGCCTAGAAACATGTAAAACTCGAAAAAGTGACCCGAGGTCACCCGAGGTCACCAAAGGTCAATGACCTGACCTGACCTTCAGGTGACCTTGACACACACGGGAGTAACATCAAATCACATGTTTGAACGTTTGAAACCACGAAAAGCTTGCAAACACGCGGCTAGTGCGAGCCGACATACGCGAAATCGCGATTCCGGCCAAACATGGTCTCGGAAAAGAGGTCACAGGTCAAAGGTCATTTGGGTCAGGGTCATGAAATTTTCAGGGTAGGTGTAAAATTGATCAATACGAGGGTACTGAAAGTTTCGTCGCGATCGGCCGCTTTTTACGCGAGTTATTCGCGAAAAACCATGGGGGGGGGGGGGGTCCATCCGACCCCCCCCCCCTACACATGCGAGGGTTAATGTCATGTCCAGTGTTTGATGCGAATGGTTTTAATCCGCTTTTGTCGATTTTATTGTGTCTTATTGTGTCTTACTATATAAGGGTTCTGTGAATCTGTCAAATGACGTGGATACCAAAAAACCCATTGTATGGAGGATCCGAAATATAAGTCTGCCTGTCTGTCTGTCTGACGATACGGCTGGATTGAAATGCAACATGACCCTTTCCGGTCAGGTCATCATCTTGAACTGAGGTCAAATTTCCAAATGACCTTTGAAAGGTCAACGTATAGTTCATTCGAAGCGTCTCGACCAAAGGAACACGATGCTGGCAGAATTGATGTCGTGGCTCTCTTGAGTCCAAAGTTATTACCGAAAGACATGTTTCGCGAGAACGGCTATTTTTAGAGTTTTTGTCCTCTGGAGGCTAAACTGTTGACCTTTTGTTAACGCCAGACCCCTTGAGACCCTAATTTTTCGCGATTACTTTTAAATGCGTGAAGGAATTTCAACCAAGCTCAGGACATGGCCGTTTCAAGACAGGCCGAAACTTTTACAATTTAGATATTTTATCGCCATTTCAATATTTCAGGCACTTGTCATTGACTCGTAATGTTAAATTTCGAGCAAGATTTTCATCCGGTGTGTAGAGGCTATCACCAGTCAGTCTGTGATACGTTATGACGTCACAGCTAAACCCCGCCTCTGTGGTCTTGGCCTGCGGCGGTTTCGGGCCGGCGCGCGGTCACTCTCGCTGTGGCGGGGAGCGGCGACGGGCTACGGTCGAGCGGTGCCGAAAGCCGGCGGAGTTGTGCGTAGCGTCTTGGCTGACAGTGCCCAGAGAGCGACATGATGACTAAGGAGTCATAAATGCTCAATGCGCATTGCTTCTACAATGCTGATATGTTCGCTGATATTTTTTTTATATAAGCTGCAAATGACGGGCAGATGGCATATAACTGACATAAGGCTAGGAAATATTCACCTGTATTTAAAGCCTATGGCGTTGCAGATAATGCGATAATGGGATGTCGGATGTCACCAAGTAGCTGCCGATTTGTACATCGCTATGCAACCATCGAACAACGCAATAATAAGTTAATTGCCTGAGCTTCACATCATACGGCTCGCTCGTATTTCAAACAGATACCCTACATCGAAAATCGTATTTGTTAGGAATCGTTAACGTTTGTTCGAAGCACGACTGAGTAGTAGGTTGAGGAGTGATGGTCCTCTTGGTCCTATATACAAGAGTCAACAAGAGCCTAACATTTACTTGACCGTCTGCTGCAATTGACTCATAGCACGTGAAGCGTCAGCGAAATTCATAGTCCTTCAGTTTCACAGATGGCAGGGGTGTCGTTTGTACAGAGGTCGCTGATGGGCACGGGTCAATGCCGCAGTCGTGGGCGGAGCCTAATGTCATATGACGTAGAAAGCCTCTATCCAGGATGGAAAAACAGTTAACATTACGAGTCAATGACAAGTGCCTGAAATATTGAAATGGCGATAAAATATCTAAATTGTAAAAGTTTCGGCCTGTCTTGAAACGGCCATGTCCTGAGCTTGGTTGAAATTCCTTCACGCATTTAAAAGTAATCGCGAAAAATTAGGGTCTCAAGGGGTCTGGCGTTAACAGTAGGTCAAATCTGAGAACAATACCCACAAAGGTCTGTAAAAGGCTATCGAATGCGCTTTTCCGCGTCGCTGTTGCTCTATTGGTTCCCGAGTTAGCCGTCGGGTCACGGGTGTTTGGTGTTTCGAAAATTGACCCCATGAGGATGACAGGAAAACTCAGGCCACCAGCACGGCGCGGGTCGTTGGGTGACGTTGGTTGAGGTGACCAGGTTAATTTTACTCTCAAATTTCCTTATATCTATTTCTAAACCCACTTACACACATGCTGTAGAATGTCATTTTCATTCGTGTGTTCTATGCCTCGCATATGTATAGGTACCTACTATTAGTCTCTTCCATATCAAGCGGTCGGAGCTTCTTCAGCACGTTTGCTCCTCCGTTCATTAATTTGCGTATTTGAATGTAAGAGCTGACAGAGCTGTATGTACAGAAATCACGCATTGCTTTCAGCAGGGTACTTCGGCTGCAAGCTTGACATGGAACAGACTATTACGCGCCTCTTCTGTAGGTAGGTACTTTGCTTACTTACATGGAGAGTCTCCTTGTGCACGGGGGCCCCCTGCGTACGTTTAGTTCCTGATCCGTTCAGGGAACATCCTCAGTACTCGGACGGGAAGGGCCTCCTCTGTATACTACGCACCTCCGATGGAGGGCCTCCCATTTGCAAAGTGCCTCATTTTGTAAACGACACGCCTCCGCTTTAGGTGGAGGGCCTCCCATTTGTACGGAAGCCTCCTGCGTACGTTTCGTTTCTCCTCCGTTCAGGGGGCCTCCTCTGTACTCGAAGGGCCTGCTCTGTACACTATGCAACTTGAAGCCTTCTCTGTGCATGGAGGGCCTCTCATGTGAACGGGGGCCTCCTGCGTGCGCTCTGTTCCTCATTCATTCAGGGGCCTCCTCGGTACTCGGAGGGGCCTCCTCTGTATGTTACGACCTACGCGCCTCCTCTGTACCCATAGGCGGCGGAACGGGGAGGGCACCAGGGCACCGTGCCCCCTTTGATTCTGGCATTTTAACCCTCGCCGGCACAGGGGGGTTGATGCAACCCCCCGCGAATAACTTATTCGCGAATAACTCGCGTAAAAAGCGGCCGATCGCGACGAAACTTTCAGCACCCTCGCATTGATCAATTTTACACCTACCCTGAAAATTTCATGACCCTGACCCAAATGACCTTTGACCTGTGACCTCTTTTCCGAGACCATGTTTGGCCGGAATCGCGATTCGGCGCATGTCGGCTCGCATTAGCCGAGCGTTTGCAAGCTTTTCGTGGTTTCAAACGTTCAAAATGCGATTTGATGTTGCTCCCATTCATAAGGGTGGGTGTCAAGGTCACCTGAAGGTCAGGTCAGGTCATTGACCTTTGGTGACCTCGGGTGACCTCGGTTCACTTTTTCGAGTTTTACATGTTTCTAGGCCAGTTTTTGGAGCTGAATTCGAATTTAGCAACCATTTGAACATTTACGAAGTAGTTTTGGTGCCTTCGTAACATGTAACGAAGCTGTCAGAGGCGGTTGACACGTATTACGAATACCCGTCACAACCCCTACCGGTTGACCTGACCTGACCTGACCCGATCTGGTCTAAATGCTTAAAGACATCATCTCTGATCAAAACCAACACGATATTCGTGATCAGCACCCCGGAAAACCACATAGCAGCCACACTTTACGACTTTCTAACAGGTCCCGATTTTCCCGGTTTTCGGGTCATTGACCTGACCTGGAAGGTCACCCGATGACCTAGGTCCTTAAAATTGGGTATCATCGGCTTCCTCTCGTGACGGGCAACACGCTCTGTTCCGCCGCTATCTGTACCTACCTACATGGAGGGCCTCCCAGCCACTGGCGGTCGCAGCCGCTCGCAAAAGGGGGGGGCCAAAGTCACACTCGCGGGACATAACATTTATCAGTCACCGGGGGGGGGGGGGGGTGATCGGCTAATTTTTTACGTCCACGAGGCGCCGCGCAGTTGGCATTACTTATGCTTCATCCACCTCATTCTTGCGTGAAATCTTTAAGCTCAATTTAAGGCAAAAGCACCAGTTCCATTTCATGTCCCACGGTGTTTCCACCGGTCGGGCCACTGCACCATGGCGACGGATCGGTGTAGCATATACTGGAAGGTCGGGCACGCGGATTCATGACCTTACCACAATAAAACAATTCGGAAAAGTACGGATACCTCTTGCTTTGAACAAGCATGTGAAACCCAGAGATCATTTTCAGACTATGACACTTACCCATATAGCTGTTTGGCGGCGGGAGAGAATAGGTACAGGGGCGTAACTTTTTGGTTTTCGTTGGGGGGGCAACGCTGTCAGGGGCGCCTTTTTAAGGGCATGGGGGCGCCTCCCCGTGACTGTCTAGAAATAAGTCTTATTTCAGTTTACGGCAGCATTTTTTTTACCATAGCTCGTTGTTTTTGTGCCGTCGTGTTTTGGCACGTTATGTTGCAGTTTTTTTCTGAAATAGCGCGCCAAAAGCGCGGAATTATTTTGTAACCAAATACATTTTGAAAGCACTTTGGGGACCAGAGACCGGGGGCGGGTAGTGGAATTGGGGACCAGGGTAGTGACGCCTTATTAAACAACGCATATGGTAGTTCTTCTAAAGAAACGAGACGAACTGATGAATTGACAAAAAGAAAAGAAAAAACAACTGATAAAAAGGCGAGATTAAAGAAACAAATCTGTAGAACTTCACCCCACGCAGAAGCAAGGGACGTTTTTACGCCTCCCCTTTTAAGTTAAGAACACACTTCATACTGCATCTTTTCCGCACGTGTTCTAGAAGCAAACCAGTGGCAAAAATTTGCCCTCATCGAAAAAAATAAAAAATTGCCCCCCCCCCCCCGCCCGCGCCGGGCCGGGGGGGGGGAGTGAACACCTCCCCTGCGGTTTTTCGCAGATATCTCAAAACTCCGCGCCGCCGTTTTTGGCACACCTGTTCATGCATCTTTTTTTTTACACATGTGCAAATTTCAGACCCAGAGCTCTCAAGGTCAGGTCACCAGGTCACGTCAAAAGACCTCACCTCAGAAAAAAGTTGCAATCCTCGTCATAGCTACACCGACTGAACGATCGCCTTGAAACTTTCAGCGATTGATAAGAGTAACAGTATGTCTAAAATGTTTATCTCGGAATTTTGATATCAATGACCTATGGTCAGGTCAATTTTGCGACCTCTCCATTATAAGTCAATGGGAGAAAATTGAAATGAGCCTTTTTTGGACGAATGGTATTTAGAACCCTCTCAAACATCGTTTCATAGGTAAACATGATACACTGAATCGGAAAAAAATGCACCTGTGACCCCTCTGTGTGCCCTTGAGGTCATCTCAGGTCATAGACGGTCACCACCAGTTTTTTGGCTGTAACTTTTGATAAAGGCGTGCTAGAGCGATGAAAACACTTCAGATGTATTCAGCTCGACGATACGGATCGACTGATATGCAACATGACCCTTTTCGGTCAGGTTATGACCTTGACCTGAGGTCAAATTTGAAAAATGACCTTTCAAGGTCAAAAAATAGTTCATTCGACGCGTCTCGACGAGAGGAACATGATGCTGCCAAAAGTAATGTCGTGGCACTCTTAAGTCAAAAGTTATTGCCGAAAAACAGTTTTCGTGAAAACTGTTATTTTACAGTTTTTGCCCTTTGGAGGCTAAACCGTTGACCTTAGGTCAAATCTGAGAACAATGGTCAGAAAGGTCTGTAAAAGGGCTATCGAATGCGCTTTTCCGCGGCGCTGTAGCTCTATTGGTCCCGTGTTAGCCGTTGCAGTTTCCAAAATTGTTGAAATGGCCTACATTTGACCTTCGATGACCTCAGGCGACCTGACCTTTGACCTGACCCAAAAAATGACCGAAGTGTTTCCGTCATATTTTTGACGCTCTTTCGAATGATGCTTACTGCGTGTCGCTACGTGGCCCAGGAGCCGAGTTAGACCAGACACCCCCCTCACCGCCCGGCGCGGAAGTCGCGGAGCACCAGCCCGGCGCGGGTTAATCCCAGGCTGAGAGCGTTCAAGCTTAGGTCACCCATATACCTCTGTATACCGAGACATGCAGAAGTCTGTGGCTCACCAGGTGATATCAAGTTATCACGAAATGATAGGGGAGAGTGGGGTGGGTTGTATCAGTTTTTACTCCGAGACCCATAAACTCGTAACTATCCGTGATAAACTCATTATTTCCATACTGTCCCCTTCCTTGATTCTTCTGCTTTTTTGTGCAAAGTAACTTTTCCGCTACCTCTACCAGTTTTTCTTCTACGGTCTGCCGAATAGAACAATGTTTTTGATACAACTTGCCCCATGGCTTGGGTGAGTTGTATCACATGGTGGGGTAATTTGTATCACTATTTCACGTTTCAGGGAGTGTGCTTGCTACTGGTTTTGAACATAACAGCAACATTAAATGGGGTTAATACAATGTATAGGTATGCTCAAAGGCTTCACTTTATTAGACCAAACTTAGGTCAATGCAATCCGAACGAAACATCAACAGACTAGACGCAAAAGTGGCCCGTTAAGAGCAAAGAAGCCAACACATTGTGCCGAAATGGAACGAGCATTGACTAGCTACCTACAAACGCGAGCCAGGGCTTAGCTTTCGCGATCAAAAGCAACATACCCATACATACATACATACATACATGTTACAACATACCCCACCCGGCTCTGATACAACATGTACCTAGCCGCCATCTTGGAAAAACATCCTCGTGCTAAAAAAACAGCGGACAGCTGGAGAAATCCGTTTTCACTCACGCAGCCTTAGAACCTACCCTCACCACCGCTACGGAGATCTTTCAAATTCGTGCACATCTAAATGCCCAAAACACACATTTTCTTGCAACTTATTTTTTTAGAATGACATTAAAAAAAAAAAACATAAAATCGGCTCTCACCTCGAGACGCGTCCACTCAGCCACAAGACAGAACAGGGAAAGATGGCGCCCGGAAAACCTCGTCGGCTGGTCGTGTCGCGAGCGCCATCCATTGGATAAGTTTGGCACAATTCGCCCTGATACAACTTGGACATGATACAACTCTCCCCGCTCTCCCCTACAAATTACTCCTGCTTTGATCTAGAGGTGGCAAAACGTGAAAATTTTGGGAACCAGACTCGAACCAGACCCGGCTGGACATTTCTGGAACCAGTCGGACCCGGTCTAAGTTGGAATCGGAACCAGTTGGACCCGTTCCCCAAAAGTCAATTACCTAATACAAACCGTTTGTAGAAATCATTAATTGCATCGTGTAAAACAGCCCTTTTCCCACTGATAATGCTTATGAACTACAGTGTGCAAAGGAACATACATGAGAAAATGTTTTCTTTCCATTCACTTCATATTTTGCAATCATATGTAGTGTCCACTATGTATGGTTTATGGTAGGACCCGGTTGGACCCGCCAGAAAATTTCCAGGAACCGGTCCGGACCCATATGGGTCCAGACCGGTTCTTTTGACCGGGTCCTCGGGTCCACATTTTGCCACCCTTTGAACAAAAAAGATGATGAAGGATACCAGTATAGTCAGAGGAGCGCTAACATTGGCTCAATGGGTGCTATGAACCGTTGGGACGCTACGCCAAGCAAGAGTGGCGCTTTAACAGCAGGGATACCATAACACACAAGGCCCTGTGGGACGATTACATTGACTCAAGGGGCGCCCTTTAGAATCGGTGCGACACCGTGCAGAGGGCGCCATTCTTAACCACATCAATTTTAATACTCACTGCAGATGGCCTCCAAACTGTCTCGAGGGGTGCCTTCAGGAACCGATGGAACAGCCACCGAAATAGGGGCGCCGCTCTAGCTGCAGTGATGAAATAAGGTATTGACCGCATTGACCAGAGGAGCGCTTCATGTGGCTAAAGGGGCGCGTTGGTAAACTGGTGGGGCGCCACCCCATGCCCAGCGAGGGGCGTCGTACTTAGCAAGGAAATTATGTAAGTCAGAGGAGCGCGAACTTCGGCTCGAGGGGCGCTTGTATGAACCGTTGAGGCGCTAACCTAGCTAAAAGTGCCGTTTTAGCAGCAGGGATGCCATAACACACTATAGCGTGCTATGGTATCTAGGCCCTCTAGCCTCCCCCCTCCCCGAGGAGCGATGATTATGACTCAAGGAGCGCCCTTAAGAATTGGTAGGCCAAATACATTTCATTACTCAGTGCAGAGGGGCGCCAAAACGGGCACGAGGGGCGCCTTCAGGAGCCAATGGGGCAGTCTACGGACTGGGGGCGCTGTTCTAGCAACAATGATGATAAGGTATTGGCCAGAGGGGCGCTTCATCCACCTGAAGGGTCACATTGATAAACGGATGGGGCGCCGCTCTGCATGCGGGGGCATTAGTTATTAGCAAAACAGATGACATAAGACGTGCGTGTTGTCAGAGGGGCACCACTTTGGCTCGAGGGGCGCTTTTTAACAGGGCCTATTTTAACATGTTAACTGGGGGGGCAAATGCCCCCGCACTCAACAGAATTGCCCCCCCCAGTCGTCGAGATGTGCCCACTATAAAAATGGGCATAAAGGAACACGGTGACAAACATACAACTGTGACTTGTTTTGCAATGGATGTCAAATGAGTCAGTCTGCAAGTAATGACCAGTGGTGGATCCAATGGTGGGTCATATGGGTTATGACCCCCGCCCCCTTTGGCCCGGGGACACCACAGGCCTGCCTGGGGCACCACCGGCCTGTCAGGGGCACCACAGACCTGTTGGGAGCACCATCGACCTAGGAAGAGCACCATAGGTCTGCCAGGGGCACCACAGACCTGCCAGAGGCCCCACCGGCCTCGCAGGGGCGCCACCTTGGGCCTGTCAGGGATACCACCACAGGCCCGCCAGGGGCACCACAGGCCTGCCAGAGGCACCACAGGCCTAGCAAGGGCACCACGGACCTGTCAGCGACACCACGGGCCTGTCGGGGGCACCTCAAGCTTGTCAGGGCCAAGGGACACCACAGGCCTGTCAGGGGAACCAGAGGCCTAGCAGGGACACCACATGCCTGGCAGGGGCACCACCGGCCTCGCAGGGACATCTTGGGCCTGTAAGTGGCACCACGTGCCTGTCGGGGACACTCCAGGCTTGTCAGGAGCACCACAGTCCTCTCAGGGCCCAGGGGCACCAGCGGCCTAGCAGAGGCACCACCGGCCTAGCAGGGACACCAACGGCCTCGCAAGGGCATCATGGGCCTGTCAGGGGCACCACGGGCCTGTCGTTGGAACTTCAGGCTTGTCAGGGGCACCCACAGTTCTTTCAGATGCACCGGCGGCCTAGCACCATGGCACCATGTTTGGCCGGGATTGCGATTCGGCGCATGTCGCCTCGCATTAGCCGCTCGTTTGCAGTCTTTTCGTGGTTTCAAACGTTCAAACATGGGATATGATGTTGCTCCCATGCATTAGGGTGGGTGTCAAGGTCACCGGAAGGTCAGGTCAGGTCATTTACCTTTGATGACCTCGGTTCACATTTTCGAGTTCTATAAGATTCTAGGCTAGTTTTTGGAGCTAAATTCGAATTTAGCAACCATTTGACCGTTTGCGAAGTAGTTTTGGTGCCTTCGTAACATGTTACGAGGCTGTCAGAGGCGGTTGCCACCTACTACGAACACCCGGCAAAACCCTTACTGGTTGACCTGACCTGACCTGACCCGACCTGGCCTAAATGCATGAAGACATCATCTTTAATCATAACTAACATGATATTCGTGATCATCACCCCGAAAAAACATAGCAGCCACCCTTTACGATGCTCTAACAGGTCTCGATTTTCCCGACTTTTGGGTCATTGACCTGACCTGGAAGGTCAAGTGATGACGACCTAGGACCTTAACACTCGCCGGCACAGGCCATTTTGCGTCCTTCGACGGCACAAGGGGAGGTTGGTACGACCCCCCCTCGCGTTTGGCCCCTGATCGAGCTAGAGCTTCGCGGAAAAAACGAGCGTGCTGCCCGTCACGAGAGGAAGCCGATGATATCCAATTTTAATGTCCTAGGTCATCGGGTGACCTTCCAGGTCAGGTCAATGACCCGAAAATCGGGAAAATCGGGACCTGTTAGAACGTCGTAAAGTGTGGCTGCTATGGGGTTTTTCGGGGTGCTGATCCGAATGATATCATGTGAGTTTTGATCACAGATGATGTCTTCATGCATTTAGTCCAGGTCGGGTCAGGTCAGGTCAGGTCAACCAGTAGGGGTCCTGCCGGGTATTCCTAGTAGGTGTCAACCGCCTCTGACAGCTTCGTAACATGTTACAAAGGCACTAAAACTAGGCTTCGTAAATGTTCATCGGGCTGCTAAATTCGAATTCAGCTCCAAAAACTGGCCTAGAAACATGTAAAACTCGAAAAAGTGAACCGAGGTCATCAAAGGTCACTGACCTGACCTGACCTTCAGGTGACCTTGACATCCACCCTAATGCATGGGAGCAACATCAAATCACATGTTTGAACGTTTGAAAGCACGAAAAGCTTGCAAAAGCGCGGCTAATGCGAGTCGACATACGCCGAATCGTGATTCCGGCCAAACATGGTCTCGGAAAGTAGGTCACAGGTCAAAGGTCATTTGGGTCAGGGTCATGAAATTTTCAGGGTAGGTGTAAAATTGATAAATGCGAGGGTACTGAAAGTTTCGTTGCAATCGGCAGCTTTTTACGCGAGTTATTCGCGAAAAAAACCTTAGGGGGGTTGCATCAATCCCCCCCCCCTGTGTCGGCGAGGGTCGGCGAGGGTTAAAATTGGGTATCATCGGCTTCCTTTCATCACGGGCAACACGGTCGTTTTTTCCACGAAGCTCTAGCTCGAGCAGGGTCGAAACGGCAAGGGGGAAGGTCCAACGGACCCCCCCCCCCCCATATACGTTCGCAGCTGGAAAATACCAATACGGGCGAGGGTTGATGGATTATAAGAGACAATTTTCCAGGTTGCCCCCCCAGTCAAATTCCCTTAAAATAGGCTCTGCTTTTTAACCAATGGGGCACGCTATTTAGCTAAGTTTTTACTTGCCGCAAGCGGCGCACCATCCCTGAGGAACGTTACACAAACGACTGACGACTCTCTCGACATGGGCATCAGAGGTGCCCCTATAGACCTCACAGGCGTCTCTAATTCCCATTGAGGCGCCCCTTTGGGCTTCAACTGGAGCTCCTCTTTCTATGGGCCTCGGAGGCGCCCCCATTTGGCATGCAGTCTCCCCTCTTTCGTATTGGGGCGCCATTATGGCCTTAATGGGCGCCCCTTTTTCATGTGGGCGCCCCCTATACTATAGACCTCAGAGGCACCCCGAAGGGCCTCAGAGGCCAATAAGGTGCCCCTCTTTCGCATGCAGGCGCCCCTGTAGCCATCTCAGGCGCCCGTGTTTTGCATTGAGGCGCCCCTGAGGACTTCATGGGCGCCCCTCTTTCGCATGCAGGCGCCTCCACGGCCTCAGAGGTTCCCCTCTCACGCATCCCATTTCCATATAGGCGATGGCGCCCCCTTGAAAGATGGCGCACGCGCTCCTATGACGCCGCTGGCCCGTGAGGGCGCCTTTCGGGCCTGGGGGCGCCCACCAAGGTTGGGGGGGGGGGGGCAAACGGAATGTTGGGGTGGCAAAATTTCAAGTTGGGGGGGGGGGGGCACCTGCCTCCCCAAAAGTATACCTACAAAGTTACGCCCCTGAATAGGTACACCGACCTCTGGAGACCCCCGGCCCCACAGGTTCCTGGTTTTCAAAATTGGCATCTGAGGGCCGCGCACGACTCGCGCGGGGCCTCGCAACGGCTCTATTGGGGCTCACTCAACCTGCCTTATAGTCCTACTGCTAAAAAGACTGGCCCTGAGCCCTAAGGACTTCATCAGTCTCTGCCAGCCCCAGGACCCACACCGGCTCATGGGGCCCGACGTCGAAATATGAGGGAATCTGCGCGGGACCATCAGGACGTAAAGTAATCTCGATCAGGACCAACGTACGGCTGTGCAGGAGTCTGCGTGAGCCCTGTGATCTTCAGAAGCCCACCCATGTATGTTTTCACTTAGAGGCCAGTTTAGGGCCCTCAGAGACCAGTACAGGGCCTGCAAACTGCAAAGGCCAGTAGTTTGAAACCATCAGAGACCGAGTTGGGCTCTCGGAGGCTTATGTGGGTCCTACTCATTACAGGCCAACATGGGGCCCTCAGAGGTCAGCGTGGGGCCCTAAAAGACCGGAATGAGCTGTCGTTGGAACCCAGAGGCCAGCAGAGGGCCCTCAAAGGCCAAGATGAGCCCTCCTCAGAGGCCAATGCAGGCCCTTAGAGGCCAGCATCGGGTCTTCAGCAGCCAATGCGGGGCCCTCATTGGCACCTAAATGTTCGTCTTGGGACACCAGAGACAGCAATAAGGCCACTAGAGACCGGTGTGAGACCCTCAGACGCCGGTTGGGGCCCCTGAGGCCGGTAAGGGGTCCTCATAGGTCAGATGTGGGGCCTCAGAGGTCGATGTGGGCTCTTAGCGGTCAACGTGGGCGCTTGACCGCCACTGAAGTTCACTCAGAGGTCAGTGTTGGACGCTCAAAGACCGGTGTGGGCGTGTTTTTTTAGCCTCGTGACGATCGAATCAGGGCCAGGGTCCCATACACCTATGGGGCCCATCGGTTGCTTGAGGGGGGGGGGGCAAATGATATGATGGCCCCCTTTATGTGCCTTGGGAGGGCATGGCCCTGATGCCCCCCGCGACCGCCACTGTGTACACATTGCATACAGGCCTCTGAAATTACATACTAGCTAATGCAAACTCTATGCAGGCCCCGGAGATCCCACGCTAATCCTTAAGAAACCAAGCCGGCATACGGCGTCACCACCGGGCTTCTGAGGTGCACAGCACCAACCCATGAGGTCTTACTTTAGTGTCTTGGAGCCAATCTCCTTTAGCAGGGCCCACCCGCCACTGCCGAAGAGGGTCTCATGCCAGCCATTGCTGAATGCTGGGCCTACGAGAGCCTCAAGTAAGCCCACGCTGATATTCCATGTAAGATGCGGCCATACTCGTGAACCGGTGCCAGCGACGCTGACCGCCAAATTGACAGAATACCAGAGCCTATTTTAAGGGAATTTGACTGGGGGGGGGGGGGGGCAACCTGGAAAATTGTCTCTTATAATCCATCAACCCTCGCCCGTATTGGTATTTTCCAGCTGCGAACGTATATGGGGGGGGGGGGGGTCCGTTGGACCTTCCCCCTTGCCGTTTCGACCCTGCTCGAGCTAGAGCTTCGTGGAAAAAACGACCGTGTTGCCCGTGATGAAAGGAAGCCGATGATACCCAATTTTAACCCTCGCCGACCCTCGCCGACACAGGGGGGGGGGATTGATGCAACCCCCCTAAGGTTTTTTCGCGAATAACTCGCGTAAAAAGCTGCCGATTGCAACGAAACTTTCAGTACCCTCGCATTTATCAATTTTACACCTACCCTGAAAATTTCATGACCCTGACCCAAATGACCTTTGACCTGTGACCTACTTTCCGAGACCATGTTTGGCCGGAATCACGATTCGGCGTATGTCGACTCGCATTAGCCGCGCTTTTGCAAGCTTTTCGTGCTTTCAAACGTTCAAACATGTGATTTGATGTTGCTCCCATGCATTAGGGTGGATGTCAAGGTCACCTGAAGGTCAGGTCAGGTCAGTGACCTTTGATGACCTCGGTTCACTTTTTCGAGTTTTACATGTTTCTAGGCCAGTTTTTGGAGCTGAATTCGAATTTAGCAGCCCGATGAACATTTACGAAGCCTAGTTTTAGTGCCTTTGTAACATGTTACGAAGCTGTCAGAGGCGGTTGACACCTACTAGGAATACCCGGCAGGACCCCTACTGGTTGACCTGACCTGACCTGACCCGACCTGGACTAAATGCATGAAGACATCATCTGTGATCAAAACTCACATATCATTCGGATCAGCACCCCGAAAAACCCCATAGCAGCCACACTTTACGACGTTCTAACAGGTCCCGATTTTCCCGATTTTCGGGTCATTGACCTGACCTGGAAGGTCACCCGATGACCTAGGACATTAAAATTGGATATCATCGGCTTCCTCTCGTGACGGGCAGCACGCTCGTTTTTTCCGCGAAGCTCTAGCTCGATCAGGGGCCAAACGCGAGGGGGGGGGGGGGGTCGTACCAACCTCCCCTTGTGCCGTCGAAGGACGCAAAATGGCCTGTGCCGGCGAGTGTTAAGGTCCTAGGTCGTCATCACTTGACCTTCCAGGTCAGGTCAATGACCCAAAAGTCGGGAAAATCGAGACCTGTTAGAGCATCGTAAAGGGTGGCTGCTATGTTTTTTCGGGGTGATGATCACGAATATCACGTTAGTTATGATTAAAGATGATGTCTTCATGCATTTAGGCCAGGTCGGGTCAGGTCAGGTCAGGTCAACCAGTAAGGGTTTTGCCGGGTGTTCGTAGTAGGTGGCAACCGCCTCTGACAGCCTCGTAACATGTTACGAAGGCACCAAAACTACTTCGCAAACGGTCAAATGGTTGCTAAATTCGAATTTAGCTCCAAAAACTAGCCTAGAATCTTATAGAACTCGAAAATGTGAACCGAGGTCATCAAAGGTAAATGACCTGACCTGACCTTCCGGTGACCTTGACACCCACCCTAATGCATGGGAGCAACATCATATCCCATGTTTGAACGTTTGAAACCACGAAAAGACTGCAAACGAGCGGCTAATGCGAGGCGACATGCGCCGAATCGCAATCCCGGCCAAACATGGTGCCATGGTGCTAGGCCGCCGGTGCATCTGAAAGAACTGTGGGTGCCCCTGACAAGCCTGAAGTTCCAACGACAGGCCCGTGGTGCCCCTGACAGGCCCATGATGCCCTTGCGAGGCCGTTGGTGTCCCTGCTAGGCCGGTGGTGCCTCTGCTAGGCCGCTGGTGCCCCTGGGCCCTGAGAGGACTGTGGTGCTCCTGACAAGCCTGGAGTGTCCCCGACAGGCACGTGGTGCCACTTACAGGCCCAAGATGTCCCTGCGAGGCCGGTGGTGCCCCTGCCAGGCATGTGGTGTCCCTGCTAGGCCTCTGGTTCCCCTGACAGGCCTGTGGTGTCCCTTGGCCCTGACAAGCTTGAGGTGCCCCCGACAGGCCCGTGGTGTCGCTGACAGGTCCGTGGTGCCCTTGCTAGGCCTGTGGTGCCTCTGGCAGGCCTGTGGTGCCCCTGGCGGGCCTGTGGTGGTATCCCTGACAGGCCCAAGGTGGCGCCCCTGCGAGGCCGGTGGGGCCTCTGGCAGGTCTGTGGTGCCCCTGGCAGACCTATGGTGCTCTTCCTAGGTCGATGGTGCTCCCAACAGGTCTGTGGTGCCCCTGACAGGCCGGTGGTGCCCCAGGCAGGCCTGTGGTGTCCCCGGGCCAAAGGGGGCGGGGGTCATAACCCATATGACCCACCATTGGATCCACCACTGGTCATTACTTGCAGACTGACTCATTTGACATCCATTGCAAAACAAGTCACAGTTGTACCGGGTGTTGCAGCTAAATTGGGACAAAGTTCGTAACCTAATCACAATTTTGTTATTTGGAGGATATGGCTGAAAATTTGACATGATACTATTTCAACAATGCTCTTTCACGTGCTAATATTTTTGATGCACGAAAACCGATAACAGTCATGGAGGAACAGCGTAGATGTACAGTTGCTGAATTAGTTCGCGCTGGACAAAGCGCGAAAGAGATCGTTATCGCAACAGGATACCCGAAGTCTACGGTATATCGCACTGTCGCTACTATGGACGGTGGAGGAGATGTCAGTAGACGTCCCCATGCGCCGCGAAGTGACCGCAAACGGAATCCTCGGTTTCTCGCGGGCTTGAAAAGGTCTATTGAGGCCAAACCAGGTGTCTCAATGCGTAAGCTAGCGCGAGACCGAAGGGTGAGCAAAAGCACCATTAGCAGGGCTGTCAAGGAGAACCTCGGGATGAGGTCGTATAGTAGGAAACGGCAGAACCTTCTGACGGAGCGTCTAAAAGCGTTACGGAAGGAGAGGGTCCCGATGGTTCTGAACCAGCTCAAGAACCATGGAGGAGACGTGAGAGTCTTTGTGGACGAAAAGAAGTTTGTGGTAGACGAAGTTGCCAACCGCCGGAACTCAAGAGTCATCGCCTCGAACCCCGGTGATGTTCCACCAGTGATGATAAGCAAAAATCCAGCCTCTGTGATGGTGTTCGGAGCCGTCGCGAGCGACGGTCGCGTCATGCCCCCTCACTTCATACCTGCTGGAGAAAGAATCGGCGCAGAGGAGTATCTGGCCATCTTAGAAGAAGTGCTTTTGCCCTGGATGGCGAAGTACTACGACCTGAAGAAAGTCACACTTGTACAGGACTCGGCTCCAGCTCATGCTTCCCGGAGGGTGCAGGATTTCCTTAGTCGGAAGATCCCTCTGTATGTCCCAAAGGATACGTGGCCTCCAAACTCACCCGACCTAAATCCGTGCGACTTTTGGATGTGGAGCGCGATTGAGGAGAGGTCCAACGCACGTGCCCATGACAGCATCTCGAGCCTCAAGAAGTCCATCAAGAAGGCAGCCAGCAGCATCGATCCTATGGAGGCTCAGCGCGCGTGCGGCGCGTTCCGACGCCGCCTGGAGATGGTGAAGGAGGCTCATGGTGGCCACATTGAGTGAGAGGGTAGAGAACATGTGCGTCAATACACGTTCAAAGTTTGAAAGCTCTGTCTCTTCATTCTACTGAGTTATGCCACTTTAAGTGTAAGCGGGAAAAATTCCCAATTTAGCTGCAACACCCTGTATGTTTGTCACCGTGTTCCTTTATGCCCATTTTTATAGTGGGCACATCTCGACGACTGGGGGGGGGGGGGCAATTCTGTTGAGTGCGGGGGCATTTGCCCCCCAGTTAACATGTTAAAATAGGCCCTGCAGAATACGAAACTGAGTCCACTCATGAGTGAAATTTACGTCCTTTGATGGCGCAAGAAAGAAAATGAAACATACAAAAAGTTTTTCTAGGACTTTTGTTCGATCTGAAAGGTGGGGCCAAAAGATAGTATGGCCCCACCTTTCAGCACCAAAGGGGGGGCCATGGCCCCCGTGGCCCCCCCCCCCCCCCTGGGACGGGACCGCCAGTGCTCCCAGCGGACCCAGCGTATTCAAGTTAGAATTTAGTATTTCAAGTTATGAAGTTAGTATTTCGTAGCCTTGTCTATTTCGAGCCCAGGGGTATTTGACGACGAAATCAGTGCAGTTGAGCGCAACTCCTTGCGCATTTTATTGTTGCATTTTGATTGCATTTTTAGTTTTATTGGTTTTATTATACGCGCAAAGTGGATGGTGTCTAATGGTTCTTTTTTGGACGAGGACGGAAGATGTGATCAAAAGCGGTTGTTTTATGAGCAGACGCATTCAAACTTTATTTCAATAATTTCATGTTTGCGGGTGAGTGAACAAATCGTAGATCGAGATACCTCATACCTATATCAATATATCATGATATAAAAGCGATCATTTCAAAGCATTGTGATTGTGGAAAGGGTTGAGGTTGAATTATTTACCTTTTTTGGTTTTTATTGTTTCGAGCTTAATTTTTTGTCTGTAGTTCATTATCATTAGCTTTTCTGGCAGGCCATGTTCCCTACTAATCAGAGTGCAAAGTATGGCAAACTGCTAGGCGCTAGCTCAGTTTGGGGCGTTTGGGGAAACTACGAGTCGAAGATCCAAAAATTGATCGGTCAATAAATATACTTTTGATGACCATCTATGGACATGAATGCAGCCCTTGCTACTACGGGTGAAAAACTGTAGGATGTGCCGGTACCTGCGGTATCGCGTCCACTTATCGGAGAGAAAAGGCTTCCATTTTCTGCTAAGAATTAACGTGATTTGATTAAATTTGACAAATTCACTTGAAAATGGCGATAGGAAAATGGCTTCTGCAGGTTCTGGGCGTCACAATCAGCTCGCCATTCCATTAATGGTTCAGTGTTTTGAAAGAAAAGTGTTAAAAGATTTAATTTAATTACAATAAATTAAGATATTTAATTTTAAAATAATAATCCAACCACAATTGGAAAAGCCATAAACAAAATAATAAAAATAATGACATTTTAAAACTATGGTGCTGCTTACATTTTTTGGCACGTTGTTGTTTGTTTGTCTCTCTGTATGTTTTGTTTGTTTGTTTGATTGATTTTTTTCGTAAGAAATGATGCAAGAGTCTATATCAATTGGCCAACACTCATTTTTGAAGCTAAAGAGGAAAGATAATCAGCCTTGACTGCCTATTGTGTGTACCTAGTGTAGGTACTGTAAATATTCAGCAAGGTTCAAAAAGCTTTTGTGTTTCCAGGTAATTGGTCTGATAGCAAGATGTGTAAAACTTCAGGCCGTGGACATGCTCATTCATTGAGGACCAGAACCCTGGTGTGATTTCCTGGCAAAAACACTGCCGGGCAGGACTGAGGCCCTCAGCCCGGGTTTCTTGCCTGCGCATACACCTCAGGCCACCGCACCACAAGCAGCATTCATACCACCACTTCAGAGTTTGGCCGACTCATGAATCGCTCAGCTGGCGACATGACCTCCAACTGGAGCGACCCCTCGGTGCTGGACGGCTCGGCAGCAGCGCTCCGTCAGCTGCTCACCCCTGCCCAGGTGACGTCCGGCGCCGGTCCCGGCGCGGCCGAGCCTCTCCCCTCCACCGCCTGGGTGGAGGCGTGGCTCAGCGGCTGTGTGCCGGGACGAGACGGGGCTGAGACGGCCTCTACTCGTGTAGAGTCCACCCCGGCGGCCGATGGAGCGGATGCCGATGAAGTACGCTCGACGAAGAGTGATAGTGTGTGCTACCAGCTGCAGCCGATTGGTGTATTCTGGGACATCGAGAACTGCCAGGTGAGTGTTTTGGACTGCGGGTTTCGGAAATACCACGTTATCGGATGTAAGTTTACCGATGAATAGCTAATTTGGGAGGGAAATGTATTCTGGGACATCGAGGACTGTCGACTCACCGATGAGGCCTACTGCAAGGTCAGAATCTGGGGGCTGCTTTTACTGGTCAAAAATTGTCACATGACTGCTGAAGGCTTGTGGGCTGGGAGACCTTTTCTGCCTTCATATGGGGCGTTCCACGACAAATCGACAAGTGCCCTGCACCCTCATATTTTATTTTTTGCTTAAAATTGGTCATATGGGTTGTGATGAGCGGGGAAGCCAGCTGTGGCAAGGATTTTTTTTCTTCGAACAACGGTTTCCGAGATATAGCCTCGGGCAATTCCTGGAGGTCGCGCTGCAGCCCTATGTTTGGCGGCCTATAACTCAGAAACTATTGGTTTTCTACGATAAAACTTTATATGGTTCAACTCACAATCAACCAACAAACATTTTGGCTATCTCGGATTTTCAATTTTTGAAAATTTTGATCACGTGACCTTTGACCTATTTTTCGAAGAGTGACCTTGATATTTTCCCCACTGAAAGCTGCAATTTTGTTTGAAGACGATTAAAGCCTTATCAATTGTCATTCATATGCGAAAATAAAAAAGTGGCTATCGCCCTGCGTTGACCTCATCAGGTCATTTTTATGACCTGTCTATTATTACGAGCGGGAGCGACAGCGAGATCTCGAGAATAAAGCAAGATAGCGACAAGCGGTAAACGGTGCAGGGTACAAACGGATAAGGTCTATAATTTTTACTGAGGTCATTTTCTGGTCAGGTCAAAGATGACGTCACAGGAGCAAAAAGGAAGTCAAAATTGCGGCACTACATATATATGAAGTTTTTCTCGAATAACTTTCAAGGTATCCCAGCTAGGAACAAACTAATAGCACCATCGCGATCCTCTCGTCGATCCGCATCGATGCATATGTATGTTGACCTCGAAAGGTCGAAAGGTCAAAAGTTGACCTTAGGTGAAGGCTTTAATCGTCATCAGACAACATTGCAACTTTCAGTGGGGAAAATATCAAGGTCACTCTTCGAAAAATAGGTCAAAAGGTCACGTGATCAAAAATTTCATAAATTGAAAATCCGAGATAGCCAAAATGTTTGTTGGTTGATTGTGAGTTGAACCATATAAAGTTTTATCGTAGAAAACCGATAGTTTCTGAGTTATAGGCCGCCAAACATAGGGCTGCAGCGCGACCTCCAGGAATTGCCCGAGGCTATATCTCGGAAACCGTTGTTCGAAGAAAAAAAAATCCTTGCCACAGCTGGCTTCCCCGCCCATCACAACCCCTTACACCAGTTTTCAACGAAAAATAAAATATGAGGGTGCAAATTTAATTTTTTATTTGTCGATTTGTCGTGGAACGCCCCATATGTCTGGTGTGAAAATATGAAGATGCCAGATGTTGCAGTCAATCAATCGTGCGTGAATGGTGTGCTCTAAGCTGGCTAGTGGCGTATTAAATCATTTGTCCTATGACATTGGACACATCTCTGGGACTGTCTGCTACTTCTTTATCAGTTATCCTCGCGATATCTTGTAGCTCGTCACACCAACTCTAATACCTACCGTTGCGATGAATCTCGACTCTGCCTGACCCATCATGTGCTGCGTTTCTGTTGCTAACCTCTCGCCCCCCCCCCCCCATCATTCAGGTACCGCGTCGTTGTTCTGCCGGCGATTTCGTCTCGCTGATACGGGACCATTTCTACGCTAACTGCTGGGAGGCCGAGTTCATGTGTGCCTGTGACGTCAGCAAGGTATTCCCGGCCACCCTGCAGCAGCTGAACGACGCACAGGTGAGGGAACGAGGCCAGTAAATTGAACACGGCGACGTCAAGGCCATGGCATACATATGGTCCATAGTTCATGCACATGACTCGTACCCATTCAATTTGAGAAAGTCGTTTTTGAGAAAGTCGTTTCGAAGTTAGCCGTTATGTGTCGTTGATTATCGCCTGATTCTGAACTCTGATGCATGTCATAAGTGCCACTGGCTAGTGGCTCAGACTATCCAGCAGCAGTATCCTGAGCTCAGGCCGGTACTCGACCTAAGGCCTATTCCATTACCCGTGCCTTACCTGTTGCCCATACATTTGCAACATGGGTGTGGGACATTGTTGCTGAACGCGTGCTTTGCCGCGCGTACATCTATCACCCCTGTCCAGTGCTGGAAATGAGGCCGCTTTCTGGTCCCGGCGTTTTATTCTCCTGGTGGGTTAGCCCCATCTAGCGCTTAGCCTTACGGGACCTTCTCAGGGCTGCGGCTGTTTTTGCCGCTCGGCCCATTCGAGATGCAAAGTTGATAGTCACACAAAGTTTATTTGGGGCATCTGAATATACGACTTCGAAATTAATCGATTCAACAAAACCTTTTTCCTTCATCTATATGCATACATTAAACAGTAGCCACAGACAAGGCTGGTTTAGCTGACCCTAAATAAGCTTCGTTTGACTATCAACTTTGCATCTCGACTGGGGCGAGCGGCGAAAACAACCACGACCCTGAGTGGGTCCTGAAAGGCTAAACGCTGGACGGGATAAGCCCGCCTGGAGAATAAAACGCCGGGACCAGAAAGCGGCCTCATTTCCAGCACTGCCCCTGTCCCCGTTCCGTTCCGTCTGACGGACTGACAATGACAAGTTTTGCCCGTCCGCGTTTTCTGAAGTGAGCACCACGCATGTCGTTCACTGATAAGATCTGACAGTTCACCTCTCTTCCGGTTTCCACCGGTGGTTTATTATAATGTAACCTATACAGGCAGATGAGAATATATGAAGTTGAAGTAGATATTCAGCAAATAAATAATTCTTACCTTTCTTTCAACCTCTTACCTTACAGGTGAGCGTGATGCACGTGCCAGCCACCAGTAAGAACGCCGCCGATGAGAAGGTCAAACAGAGCCTGCGGAGGTTCTCTGACCAGTACCCGGCTCCGGCCACCGTTCTGCTCATCACTGGAGACATGAACTTCGCGCCCGATCTCAACTTCCTCAAACACAGGTCAGTGCGGGGGCAGTGTCACAATGTGTCAAAAGTCCGTGTCAGTTGGCGTGGTTCTCAACGGAGACTGGCTTGAGGGCTGGCTAAGTATTGTCAGCGATCACGTGCTATTAGGACGTGCCATGTATCGGGCAATTAACAAGAGTCCTAGCTAGCAATATAGCAATGGATGTTTATAATACTCCTAGTTCTCCATTGTTTTATTCAATGGAGCATGTGATGTGGAAATACTGGGACGAAATTAGTTCAGCGACACTGACTCGTTAAAGTTGTTTTCGGCCGTTCTTTGAATATGGCTGAGTATGCTGCTTCACTAACATCTAAGTAACTATTTTCTGACGTACTTTCACGCGTGTGCTATTTTTGCACGCCCCTATCGCTTCACATACCGTTAGTACCTATTTGATTGTCTGCTCATACGGTCACCCACAATCACCATGGACTCATAATGACCGTATAAGTCATGTCATGAAAGCCCAATAAGTAACAATAACAGTCATACCCTTCCCATAAACCTCATCGCTCTCACCTGCAGCTGGCAACTTTGTCTGCCCCTCCCTCTTCACCAACCGGGTCGTAATTTCAGGAAGAAGCACCGTGTCATCCTGATCCACAACAGGCAGGCACGACCGGCACTGCTCAACTGTGCTGATGAGCGACACCTCTTTGACGACCTCTTGGCGCAGCTGCCAGACAGTCGGCCACAACAGGTTCAGGTCAGTGGAACGGTGGCTGTCCACTGGCTAGGCGCCCATTGATTCAGCGTGTAGTCGTTGAGCGGATGTTACGCGCTGAATAGTGGAATTTAACTCGTCAGCGGGTGATTCGGCGCCGACCAGCCGCCGAATAAGCAGCGGACTGCGCTTCATCGCGCATTCGGCGCCTAAGATCGCAGTCCGTGTGCAGCCCATAGTATGCAATATAAAGTTCAACGCACATGTGTTCGCCAATGGCCTAACATCGCAATTGGACAGCGACATTTGGAGTCTGATATGTACCATCGCTCTCCAAAATACTAGAGTAACTCCTTTACAAGGCGATAGGCCGTTGGGTTCGTCAAACGTCAGTGTCAACGTCTATATTTAGATCGATTCCTGATGCTCCCTCGCTGAAGCTGGTCTTTTCTTTGACAGGAGGCACGATCGGCCGACCGACTGTGCTGCCATCTGCGTCTGACCGGTCTCTCGCCCAACGGCCGGAAGTCCAAGGTGGTGAACGAGATTCAGAAGCTGGTTTATAACTGTGGAGGAAGAGTGGAGCGAGTCAATCTTCCTGCTGGAGAGGCCATCGTCGTCTTCCCGTCGCCTAGCAACGCAGCCAGGTGAGTCGTGTTGCTTGCCTAGCAACGCACTCCAGTGAGAGTTATTGTCTAGTAACGCCGCAAAGCGAGTTCTGTCGCGTAGCAACGCTGCTAGTTGAGTCTGTTGTCTAGCAACGCTTTCAGTACGAGTTGTCGCCTAGCACCATCGCCAGGTGAGTTCGGCCGCCTAGCAACGCCCCCCCCCCCCCCCCCCCAGGGAGTCTTGTTGACTAGCAACGCAAATCAGTGAATCGCGTCGGCTAGGAACGGTACCAGTTTAGTAATGTTGCTTAGCGAAGCTACCCAGTAAATCGTGTTGCCCAGCAACGTTGCTTTATGAGTTCTTCGTTTTGCAACACGCCCGTTGAGTTCTGTTGCCCACCGTTTATTGACGTAACTGCCGTTTGTTGATGACGATTCTGATAGACTGGTTTTCTAACGTATCGTTTCGTGATTATTATCCAAAACAACAAACACGCCCTGAGTCAGAACCGTCAATGTTGAAGTTTTTCCCTTTTCAGCAGACTTTTTTCTTTTTCTGTCTTTGGGTAATATTTAGCTTGGTGATCATGGCAAACAAACAAATGCATGTCACTTTAGCTCAATACCAAAAGGGATTCTCGCAAGATTTTGTTTGTGCTGCATGCAGGGTGTCCCGAAATTGATGCGCGGTTGGTGCCGCATGTTATGTTGTCCCTCCCGAGTGCTGAACAACTGCAATTTTACCGGCTCTGGCACCACGGACATCTTGCTGGTCACACGATCACGTGAACCAAGCGGCTAACCCGACCGCGGCCGGTAGTGGGCGCGGGAGGCCACTCTTGTCCAGACAGGCAACGTGGAGAAACCGCCTATCACCAAAAGTGAAAAGGCACAAACTACCGATCCGCTACCGCGCGGTGGGGATGATCAAGGACGGTGTGACCCAGGTTCCGGATGCCAGAGAATTTGGCGTCAACTCTGCGACAATTAAACTTTGCATGGACTGCAAACGATCAGGAGAGACACTCAAGAACAGCACAGTTCGAGGGCGGAAGACTGCCTTCAGCCGAGTGGCGAAAATCGTGATTGCAAAGTCGACCTTTAAAAAGCACCATTCAACATCGCTGACAAGAAAACTGAATGAGATGCATGTCTCAGCATCCAAATCGACCCTCCACCAGTATTTGAAGACTATCTTGAAGCTGAAGCTGCTCAGCTTCAGGATGCAGACTTGGCCTACCGTGGTCCAGAAGTGCAGGCAGCTGGATTTCGCGAAGACCCACAAAAACTGGACCATTCAGGACTGGAGATGCGTCCTTTTCAGTGACAAGGTGCCCTTTGTGGTCTCTAAGCCCCTAACTGCCAAAACGATCGAAATGTGGGCCAACGGCAGCTCTGAGGAGTCCGCTGTCGAGACGGTGAAACGTCTGCTGAAGAATCTCATTTGGAGCATTATGAGCTACAGAGGCGCTCTGAGCTTCACGAGGTGCCTCGGGGACAGACCGTGACTGCTTATTACTATGTCAACGAGGTGCTGAAGAAGACTGATGCCACAAAGATGCTGAGGGAAAAGGTAAATGGTTCAAAAACCAGACTCAAACTTTTGTCGGACATGTCCAGGGCCATTTTCCAGCAAGAAAGGGCTCCAGCTTATCACGCCAGGAAGACCCAGGACTGGTGCCGAGCGAGGCTCCCAGGCCTCTGGGAGAAGGGGACATGGTCTGGCAACAGTCTGGACCTGTCCCCGATCCAAATTATCTGGACGCTCGTCAGAAAAGAGCTCAGCAAGCTTCCACGGGCTAGCTCAGAGAAGAGGTTGTTTCAGAAGATATAAACGGCATGGCGTTGTTTCAAAGGAGAGACTCTTGACAACCTGAAACGTGACACGCTTAAGTGCAATAGGCCGTGTATGCAACTGAATGGGGACTATGATAACATATAAGCCGTGAAATAAATTCGAGCACTTTATAAGTTTTTGAGGATAGAACAACCGCGCATCAATTTCGGGACACCCTGTAGGCCTGTTTGCTTTTATATGCATGTATGTGCAATGTGCATGCATGTTGTATGTATCGTGGATATGTATATTGTATATGAATACATACATCATGTTGTCATCCGTGAATATATTCTTGTGTACATTTCTGTACCTGTGTAGTGCTGGGCCTCGTTTCATAAAGCGAGTCCGTAACTTACGGCGGTTTTTGGTCTTGTATTGCAAGTGCATGTGAAGCGATGACGTTAGTTTGATTCGTTGAATTTATTTGTCTTGCAAGCAAGAACAGAAGGGAGAAGTGGAAATACATTTATCGATTTATCGCTTCACATGCACTTGCAATACAAGATCAAAAACCGGCGTCTCGCTTTATGAAACGAGGCCCTGGACGCATCAACAGTAATTGAAATCATGGATGTATACTGGAAATTTAACCTGAAATTTTGTCGTAAAATACCGCTTTATGAACTGATAGTCTTGGGCTCATAACTGAAGTTTTTTACAATGCTGTCTTCTAGTGGTTGTCATTTTACGCTAGTGTATGTAGGTGTTCAAATAAATGTCTGTTGACATGGTGCCAAAGTTTTTTTTGGCTAGTTTTTGGCCGAAACTTTGGTGAAGTAACGTTCCAAATTTTGGTATATTTTTCGATAGTAACAGACTAACTTCTCACGGACAATATGAAAATAGTTAGGAAGGATATGCAAGAAGTTTCACGTCAAAAACAACTTAAAGGAAATAGTTCACTTTCACGAAATATTTTTTTTGCAACGGATTTATGATTTTTTATGTTCAAAATAATCAGCAAAGAAAATAAAACCTTTTTATAACAAAATATTATTTTCTATATTTTGATATAGGAAGAACTTTTCAGTTTCTGTAAGGCTCACGCGATCCAGTATGAAAAGAGCATGGGTCCCGAAAATTCTTCAGAAACAGAGAAATTATCGCAGCCACCGGCATTTGGGCGATCTGCTCGATCTGATAATGTTCCCCTGAATGTCCTAATTGATCAGTACGAGAATTTCTCTAGAGTTCTCGTAGATAATTTCTCTAGTTTCTGAAGAATTTTCGGGACCCATGCTCTTTTCATACTGGATGGAAATATATGCAAGGCACACATCCTCAACGTGAGACACCTTTTTCGGGACGAGAAATAGAATATCTTTGCCTAGGGTGATCGTTGGGCCGTAAAAGCTCCTGATTTATGCTCGTCTCAGCCCAAGCTACGGAACTGCTATTCCAGTTCAAAACCCATGTTAAAAAGTGAACTATTTCCTTTAAGTTTTTGAGATGTTATGAAGGGGGGCATAAATGCCCTCTCTCCTCCCCCAGGAAAGGGGCGTGCTAACTGCTAACATTGCCATGTTGGTAATGCGTTGTCCCTGCCATTCATCCATGACTGAGTTCAAATCGTCATTAACAGTGGGTTGCATTTAACCTGAAAATTTGCATCTCGCGGCGGTTCGCCGGGTTTCTATGTCAATAGCACCGCTACCTCCCCATATTGTGCCGGTAATATGACCCTTACACCCAGCTCGCCTCTCCATTGGCTGCCTTGAATCGGGCTCGCCTCTGATTGGCCGGTCGGTCCCCAAGGCCAGCGTCTATTGCCCGAGGCTGCGTCTGACCGGTAACGCACGCGGCGGCGCTCGGCGGACGTTCAATCTCTAGCGCGGAGACAAGGCAGGAACTTCGTGCCTTTGTGGCGCATTGTTGAGCGCGTTAGATATCACGTGATTGGCATGTGTGTATTGTGTTGAGTTGGGTAGGATAAGCGCGATTTGGGAAGGTGAGTTGTGACTTGTGAGCTCGTCTTATGATGCCTTGAGATGTGTGAGCTGTGAGTTCAAACTTCTTTTTAAAAACCACAACACGGTGTGCGATACTGGCACGCGTTGTGGTATCAACGCGAGGGGAATTTGACAGCGAGGCCGGGGCTGCGGTTTAGTAAAAAATGCGTTATTTGCCGTCGCAGCATATTATTTTTGAGATTTTTTTTCCTGCGGTTCATATGGTTACATAATTCATGTAAATAGGCGCATAAGTACCCCGCCGTCGAGGCGCCCTAAAACCCTAACAAACAATGATAATTAATGAAGCTTACAACACTGATTGGTGTGGTGTTCGATGGCCGTATTTGTCGGTACCTACTCTGCTCTGCTGAGCCAGTCATGAATGGAATCTATTTGCTGACTTTTTTGCCCATTTTTGGTGAAGATCACGATCCGCTTGTTTGTTTACACTTACGAAAATCTGAATAGGTCAGCAATCTGACATGTCGATAAAAATGGTCAATTAAATGCCAAATGCCTATATCTACAAAGTGGTGCTGGCTTCGACCCTATTCTGTCGGTTACCTGCTCAATCTAATGACTCCGTTCCCCGCTACGATCCAGTGACGTCATTCTCTCCGTTTCGCCAGGGCCAAGCACCGGCTGCACCATGTTGTGATCTGCGGCTCACAGACGTATGTGACGTTCTACTACAAATCGAGCGGGCGCTCCTCCCGACAGGGACTGCGCTCAGATATCGGTGAGTGCCAGGACTGTCCCTCGTAGATTGATGGGCGTTTGATTGATCTGGGCGACTTTGAAAGTAGGTGTCTTATATCCTAAGCCCAAGTTGTATTGGAATGGAAATGTGTTTTTATTTTTGCTAGAGTCCTAGTCGTCTATTTTCGTGTCCGCATTTGTGCATGTTGTGCGAGGGAAGGATGAGCTAGCGAATACGCGTTCGTTTCTGCAGTTCTGAGCTCCTACGTCCTGATGCAACGTGTTTTTTCTTTTATGATTCTTAGGATGCCAGTTTTCTCAAATGGATCTTCAGTGAATCTTATCGAAAAATTTGCGGCGTTCTAACGTACACGCCCAATATTTTCGCCTAGGAATGATACTTGACAGCGCTCTAATTTTATCTGATCGATTACATGCATACCGCCCGTGCGTATCAACCCCTTCCCCTCCCCAGACTCGGGTATGGGCCAGGACAGCCTGCCACCGGCTCAGGAGGCCCCGCTGCAGCCTCCTCCAGCACTGTGGCCGCCCGAGCCCCGCACGAGGAGCAGCTCTGTGTCCACACAGACGTCTCCTGAACCGGCGGTGGAGAGGCCGGGCTCGAGCCGTGCGGACTCGGCAGCCTCTGTGGCTACTCAGACCTCGCCGGATGGACAGCTGACTGCCAGCAGGTTAGTGACCGGCGGCTGACCATTGGGGGGGGGGGGGGGAGCGGAGGGGGCAGCTTGGGACAGGTCGAGGGAGGGATCTATGGGCGTTGGCGGGGCGTTGGGCCTGAGGGCGAGGCGATGGCCAGCTGGGAAAGGGTCGTTGTATAGAAGGGAGGGATCAGTCTATGATTCAGAAGAGTAAGAGGGGGGGGGGGGGGGGGACGACGTGGCCACTGCTCAGCTTTGTTGCATTAATCATAACGAAGTAAATATTCTGCTTTACTTTGGATGTTCATAATTTGTCTGACTGCGAGGAAATCGAGGCATATGCTTAGCTTCGAGCGTCAGCAACCAGTTTTCGTTCGTTATTGTTCGTTTGATTCTCCTCACTTCAGACTTGCAGCGTTGCTCCATACAGATACAGCTACTCTTACCTTATAGTCACCGTGCTCTTACCGTTGTTTTCTTCCTATAGAAGTCAACGGTGTTATTGAATAGTTCTTATTTATTCACACTCTCGTTTGTCGCAGCCTGGGCAGTTCTCCCAGCACCGATGCGTCCCCTCGGAATCCTGACCGAACACCAGCGCCGCGGCGCGGGGACCTCTACGACCAGAGGTTCCAGAGTCGTCCGCCAGTCGGCGCTGGTGACACGCCGTACGGCTCTCCCAGAGGTGAGGAAGGAAAGCTGACCGGGACAAACTCGCCTTGACGCGCGGAAGGGGGTCTTGGCTAACTGCTTTGGGCGCGTATTGTCCAGACAATCGGGAATGTGCTCGTTGCGAGAAGCGCCGGTTGGTTCAGTACGGGATCTTACTTTTCTATTTCACTCAGTTGTTACGTGCAGCACGCTATTCGTCGACGGGATATGTCGCCCAGCCCATTGGTTTACGTGTGAAGAGCTGAAGGCAGTTTACGTTTCGTGTAAAGCTCTTCCCTGCGGCCCTGACTGTCCGAATCAAGCCTTGCTTTCTAGACTGCGTCCCCCTGTAGTGCTGTCCTTGTAATTATCCGTGCCCTCTCTTTTTTAATCCTCTGCTGTCTTCACTTTCCTAATCTGCTTTTACTAACACATCCTTCCTTCTTTTATTTAACTGCCTGACCTCCTCCTCGCCCCTCGTTTCAGTGGGCCGCATGGACGTGCCGCCTCCCCCACCCGCCCGGCCGTTGGGCGCCAGTCCGGTGGGCGGGGGCGGGGGCGGCCGGGCGCGCAGCGGCTCCCCGGCCGTGGGCGGCAGCTCCGGAGGTCTGGACGGTCCCGTGGAGCTGACTGTGACCAACCTGGACTCGAGTAGACACCCGAGAGATATGGAGAAGTTGCTATTGGAGTTGGCCAGCAGACACACTAAGGTATTTACTGGTGGAACTGGCATCCACTTTAAAGGGACGATACAATTGGGAATAGTAAGTACTGAAGGAAAATGTCAAAGCAGGCTGACTTGGATAGGGTGAACTTTTGGACGCTTCTGTGTAATTCCAATGTTACTGTGAAAAAGGCAGTTTGTTTGACCTTGTTTTGTAGTTGTTACAAGATTTGTATCGTATTTATACTAGCTCTATATTATTTTTTAATGTTTGAATATGGAAGGGTGGGTTGTGGGTTTGATTTGATGCCCTCGCAATCTTCCCATTTACCAGTTTAGTCCACGTCTAAAGCTGTCCCTCTACCGCTTCGGGCATCAGCAGATCTGCTTCACTATAACGCTGCCAATGTAGCTCGACGATAACCCCGCCCTCCCCCCCCCCATATTTTCTCTTCAGGTGGAGTCTCTCTCGGTCTACTGCCAATCCGACGGTTCCATGGTGGCCAGTGTGGTCGTACCCACCCAGTTCGACTCACAGGCTCTCATAGCAGAGATGCACCGAGCAGTCATCGGTAACAAGCGCATCATGCTGTCCTACGCGAGGGTTGACAAACCAGAGCGGCCGTACAAGATACGGTAAGTAGGAGTGCCAGGCTGTGACTGACGTTCATTAGTCGAAGGGAATGGGAGAATGAGTAGCTGTGAGGGTAGAGTATGCAGTTTTACGGAGCATACTATGTGTTTATGTATATGTGTGTGAGTTGGAGTGGGATGGGTGGAACAAATATATTCTGTGTTGGAGTTGCTTAACCGTGGTGAAAGCTATTCGTATGGATGAGTCATACTGGTACTTAAGAGGTTGCCTTGGCGTGATTGTATAAGTGTTCGTTGATTTGCCCTGTCGCGTTCCGGGCCTCAGATTGGCTATCTGTGTCGTCTCGCGGCCTCTCATTGGCCGCCTGTGCCATCTCCCGCCTCTGATTGGATCTTTGTCCCGTCCCGGGCCTCTGAATGGCCGTCTGTGTCGTCCCCACGCTCTGATTGGCCGTCTGTCCCGTCCCGCTGCCTCTGATTGGCTCTGGCGTTGTTAGGGCGCAGGTGATTCGTCTGCTGAACGACGTGCCGTCCGGCCAGCTGCCGCTGGTGAAGTTCATGGAGCTGTACGAACAGCGTTTTCACAGCACAGTCAGCATCGCAGACCTCTTCAGGTCAGACAAGACACATCCACAATACACGTCATGCTGACACTGTATAATGGCTCTCGCTGCTTTAGGCCTCTTTACAGGGTACTTGACATTGCGCCTGTTTGCTTGGCAGGGCTGCTTATGTGTCTTGTTGGCATCTGGCCGCTTCAGAGTGCTTTTTACTTCTTCTCGATGCGTTACATCACATCATTCTACTCGATACGATGCATACATCGAGTCTCTTCGCAGGACTTTGGATGCTTCTCGCTGTATCCGCTTTATGTATTAGGCCGCTGAGTGTTTTTCGATGATTCATGACACCTCAAAGCTCTGTTGGTCTACTTCGCTGTGAGATGCTGGGTGCTTCATAACCATTTGGTGAAATGCGCTTTTTTTCTGCCGGCTCGGTGGAAGGCTGGAAACAGCCGCGTCTATGCTCGATATACATTCTGATCCGCGGGGTAGTCACGGTGCGTCGCTCCTGCTTGGGGCGAGGTGGCTGAGAGGTTTTAGAGCTTGGTGCTAATCCGTAGCTTTGCAGATGCTCGATTTGTGTTTCACAGGACTTCAGCTGTTGCTGACTTGGGTGACTGTCTCTCGCTGCCGTATGGTGGCAGGGATCCTTGCTCTTTTGCTGCCTATTACAAGCTTTGCTTTTCAGGCGCCTCTCTGCTTTCTTGTGACTAATACGTGGCTGTTTATGATTGTTCCCGTCCTTTTATACACGTTGCTCGTAACATTCAAGCTACAGCCTATATTTCAATGTGGTTTTAAATGGATTTTACATACAGAAATATGGAAGATAGCTTCGATCTCTTTGATATTTTTCAAGAACGGCATTTATGCTTTCTTTAGTTTTTTTTTTTGAAAAGCAAATAAGGCCAGTTTTGAGACGGTCTCCGCCTCCGCACGAGTGAATGCTGCATCTTCAGGCTTTCGTTAATTCCGAAAACTCTCAGTCGAACATGACCAGTGATGCCACTAACAGATTTGTCATGCACTTTGTTTACCGGACGACAGGCCCAGTTAACTCAAACAATCGTCTCACTTCGCTAAAATATTGGGAGTGACTGACTGATAAGACTGACGTGGTATGTACCGACAGGATGCGGGAAACAATCACAGTGGTGGACAGCAGCAGCGGTCGGGTGATCCAGCTGAACCCGGCACTGAAAACACAGGACCTGGTCAGTGCTACGGGTGGGGAGACAGTCAGTGATTCAATTAGGTTAAAAGGCAGATGTTATATCAGATGTTACCGTTCAGATGATAGCGATGTCGTTAGAATACCTGTAGCTATAACTGTTTTCTTGTGTGCTTTTACCTGCCCAGTGCGATAGGTTTTTGTGCAATGATCACTTCATGCGTCGTCGGGGCCAACATCATTTCAATTTTCACCTATATTTTCTGCTGTAACAATTACTTCAATACTGGTATGTTCGACAGGGCGTGTCGGGTAGGCCGGCAGCCGGCTCCGCCTGTTTGCGGCACCCGCCGCAGCGCGGCGCCACCGTCGGCTGGGCCGAGCGAGACGATCCAAGCGTCCTTCCCAACAGTGAGATTCAGCTGGAGGAACTAGAACCCATCATCTACCGACTGTTGAACTCGCATGATGGCGTGCTCTTCCTGTCCAGGTATGTGTGCTTGTTGTCCAGGCATGTGTTTGTGTGTGGGGGGGGAGGGGGAGGAGGCCGGAGGTTGAGGGCTGGGACTGGGAGATTACGTGGCTGGAGGATAGCGGTAAAAGGTCTGAGAAGGGCGATGGAATGACTGGAAGCGAAGGTAGAGGCTGAGGTGAATTAGGTTATAACATGATTGAGCAGCGACTTCCTCGGATGATGTGCTGCATTGTTGCATCGCATTCTGTCACTTCTGAAAATTTGGATAACGTGGTGCTCAGACTAGATTCATTCACCAGTTGAGAAACCTGCTGCATTGTTTACACATCATCTCATCCATTTACACTTACCCAGTCTGGCCTTTAAAAGCCTGTAACTAGCTGCATTGATAGCACAAATATTTCTCGAACCTGGCCCGTTGTCCGTAACCCGTGAATACTGACCGCTGCCCCTCCTTACAATCTGCTGGACTGTTATTCTGCCGAGTTTCACGACCAGGCCTATCCCGTGATCAATGACCTGACCTGACCTTCGACGCCCCCCTCTGCCCCCACAGCCTGCTGGACTGTTACTCTGCGGAGTTTCACGACCCGGGCCTGTCCCGCCTGCGTCTGGAACCGAACGCAGTCTGCCTGGAGCACCTACTGACGTGGCTGCCTGAGGTGCGGGTAGTGACCCGTAGTCAGGACAAGGCGGTCGTGTGGGCACGGGATGCGCCCGAAGGTGAGTGGAGGGGTGGGAGAGATACGTTGTTTTGTTTGGGGGCTGGTTGTATGTTCGTGTTTTTTGAAAATTATATGCTAGATTACGTCTTTAGTGAGATTTTGTCTCTGAGCCGGTGTCTTGTGTGTGCAGTGGGAGCGAATAAGTCTCGCCTTTGATGACATGTGACCTTGCTCTAACTAATGCTATCATGCTAATTGCTATCATTCATATTTAATTGACCGGGATCCGTGTTTCGATGGGCGCAAAATGACCTTGTACTCGGCGCGCCCTAAAGCCCCAATAAACAAACGATCCGTATTTCGACCATGCCTTCATGCTTTTGTCATGTTACTTATGTAATGTATACTACATTTTTAATATGACTGTGCTTTGTATTTTTGGCCTTGTTGCACATTTTGACTGTGTGACTAATTACAACCATATTACCATTGTGACCTAATATGACCACCTGTCTGACGCCCTGCCGCCGTTCTATCTCAGAGGAGCCGGCGCCCGTGAACCCTGCCCTGCAGCAGAAGGTGGTCATGTTCTCCCGCGAGGTGGTGGACCTGCTGCGGGCCGCGCCGCGCGCCAGGATGCCCTTCAACAGGTGCGTGATAAAACGGGGAACTGGTGGGCGGTTAATGACGAGCGTTGTGACACCAAAAGTCAAACTGCCTATAAATGAGCTCGTTTGTGAACCGGTAGGTGGGAAGCGACTACCATTCCTGGTATGGTACTGCATTCAAATATTGAAATAGAAGAAGTCCCGTCGCTTTTTACGGTGCAATGAGACCGGTTTTGTAATTTCCACTCATTTGCTACATCTATATTGTATAATGTATATCAGCTTCCTCGTCGATCTTATCGACCGAATGAATGTGGTGGTCCAATTCGTGTTGAATAGTCTCGCCGTATCACTGAGTGACATTGGCTCAATGTTGTCTCGGTGTCACAGGTTCATCCCGGCCTACCACCATCACTTTGGTCGCCAGTGTCGGGTCTCCGACTACGGCTTCACACGGCTGGCCGATCTGTTTGACGCCCTGCCACATATCGTCCAGGTTAGTAGGTCAGGGGTGAGGGGGGTGGGGAAGTTCACTGGATAGGTGGAGAGGGTTATCGCTGAGGAAGGTATTGCGTAGCCCGTAGGTCTCTCTGTTGGGAAAGCGACAGAAGAGCGATGCGGCTTTCCAACTGGAGAAAGGGGTCGAAGGGACTGAGCAAATTAAATAAATGTGCACTTAGCCTGCATCCGCGGACCTTACATGGTAAGCACATCGGGTGTGGAACAAATTGAATTGAAGCACAATTGCTTCTTGATGGGTAAAGTTAAGGAGCCAACTCTTTTTGTTTTAACCAGCAAGTGGAAACAGAATGAGATACAGCATCGAACACAACAAGAAGCTGCTGAAAAATGATTGCTGCTTTATAGTTACCTAGTTACCTATTGTCACACTTGTCAAAAATCATGGAGAAAGTTGTCTCCAATCAGCTTTCTGTCTACATTTCACGCACAAATCTTCTCTACAAACGACAGTACGCATACCGCCGCTGCCACTCCACCGAGGACGCCGTGCTCGATGCTGTCGACTGCATTGCTCAAAACATCGACTCCGGCTTCGTATCAGCTCTCATCGCTGCTGACTTGAGCAAGGCGTTCGACAGCGTCGACCACGGTGCCCTCCTGTGCAAACTGGGGTGGTATGGAGTGGATCCCTCGTAGTTTGCCAGCTACCTGGGCGGACGTAGCCAAGTGGTCCGGGGTGGTAGCGCCACCCCGGTTGCAGTCTCCCACGGCGTGCCACAGGGATCCATAATCGGGCCGATCCTGTTCAGTCTTTTCTGCAACGACCTACCGTCTCACCTTGACGTCGAACCCGTCATCTACGCCGACGACATTCACTTGTTGGACCGGGCTAAGCCTGAACCTCAAAATTTAATCGCTCTTAAAGCACGGCTTGAAAACACTCTTTCGATCATGCAAAATTGGTACCGTTCAAACTCACTCAAAATGAACCCTCAAAAAACCGAATTTATCATGATTGGCTCTCGTCAAAACATTCAGAAAACGGAGGACTTCAACATCGTCATTGACGACGTCTCAGTGACACCCTCTGGCTCCCTCCGCATGCTGGGAGTCGTCCTCGACCCAGTCCTGTCTTGGGAGAAACATGTTGGTCACGTTGTTCAGAAATGTAACTGTCTTCTCATCTCCCTCTATCGTTTTCGGCACCACTTCCCCCAAGACGTACTACAAAAACTTATCAACATTCACGTCTTCCCATACATCACCTACTGTCTTTCGGTTTGGGGTGGAGCCAGCAAAAATCAACTTTTCAGGATCCAAAAAACTATCAACTTCGCTGCGCGGGTGGTAACGGGGGCACGGCGGACGGACAGGATTGGCCCGACGCTCCGGGCTCTGGGATGGGAGCGGGTGGAGCGGTTGGTCGAGATGAAGGACGCCATCAAACTTCACAAGCTCCTGACCCAGGAGCTCGGACCACCAGCAGTCCGATCTATGTTCGTGGCCCGATCGGCTGTCTCCCACCGCTCCACCCGTTCCACCGAGGCGGGCCGCCTTGAACTGCCGCGGTGCCGGCTGGTCGGCACCCAGCGCGGATTTCGATATCGTGCCGCGGCAACGTGGAACATGTTGTCACCAACTGTCACCAACATCAGATCTGCCCGAGAACTCAAACGCGCTATTCAATAGAAAGTACCATAGATCTCTCGCTACTATTCGTCACTCAGTGCATTCATTTTGTGTTTAATTTTCATGCAACACAATGTGCGAAGTCTTCGCTTTTAGCCTCACATTTTAAACCTTCACCTTTTTATGTATTTTATGAATATGGCGAGTGTCTGCTCTAATGTCACGTTTTATTCTGTCGTTTTATGAGTGTGCTATCTTGTATTGACGCAAATCCCGAAAAGCCATCATGTGGACGGATTTTAGATGAATACATACATACATACATACATACATACATACCTAGTCTGGCAAAACTAAAGAACAGAATTATTTAAAACGTAAATTTATTGACGGACGTGTCTGCGTATACATACTATAACTTCCTATACGCTCGAGAGCATTTCTATGAAAACTGGAAGCACTGACGGGCAAGATACAAAGTAAATATTCTACATCTACTGATTGTATTGACGGTTTTAGTGTTATCGAGTTTGCCGTCTGCTTCCCATCAATAAAATGGAGCTATGAAAAAGTATTGATGGTGTTCAACAACCTGGCTTGACCAGTCGTTTACCGAATGATCTGGTATTTCGCCGTGCTGCAGCCGTTTGGAATGTAAACAAATCGAGAGCAGGCCGCCCACGGAGCCACCCTTCTGCATGCCAGGGCCGAACGATAAACAACACCCTACCGGGATTCCGGGGAGAGATGTTCTCCAACCCGCTCCAGCCGCCGGTCAGCAGTTAGCTCCCCGGCTCGGAGGCGGACGGTGCACCCCGGCCCGTCTACTGCCGGGCTATCCAGTGCAGCATGGCCGCCCGACCGCTCAGCAGCTCCGTCTGCCTGCTGGCGGTGCTCTGCGCCGTCTTCCCGTGCGCGCTAGCCGACGACGCCGGTGCTGGCACCAACGACGCGCTGGATGATCTGCTGGCGCTCGTCAACCGTGCGGTGAGAGAGGCTGTGGACCCCATCTCCGCCGAGCTCCGCAGCCAGCGCGAGCTGCTGGGCGACATCTTGAGCAGGTTAAGCAGCCGTGACACTCAGGCGGAATCGGCCAGTGCTCGACTTGATGCTGTTCAAGCTACGTTTGACTCTCAATCTAAGTCAACTAATGCACGGCTTGATTCCACCCAGGAGGCCATAGAGTCTCAATTTCAGCTCGTCACTGCCCGGCTTGATTCCATGCAAGATGCTCTGGAGTCTCAAAGTCTGTCTGTCAATGCCTGGCTTGATTCTACTCCGGAGACATTGGAATCTCAGTTTCAGCAAGTCACGTCTCAACTCGACTCAATGGAGGCGGAGCTCGGCTCTCAGCTTACTTCATCCAACAGCAGTCTCGGACATCTGCATTCTGAGCTCCACACTGCGCTAGACTCGGTTACCTCCCGGCTGGACTCGTTCGGCACACGACTGGAAGAGCTGGCAGAGATACAGCAGAACGCGACCACCGGGCCACGAGACTGCAGCGAACTGCCAAGCGGTTACCCCAGTGGGGTCTACACTCTTCATCCCGAGTGGGGCCGCAGGAGCCCGGTGGAGGTATTCTGTGATATGGAAACGGACGGCGGCGGTTGGACCGTGTTTCAGCGACGCGAAGACATTCTGCCAAGGGAGGACTTCTATCGGAACTGGACCGAGTACAAGGACGGCTTCGGAGACCTCGCAGGAGAATTCTGGTGGGGGCTAGAGAAGCTGTGGCTGCTCACTGGGACGCCGGACAGGAGATACGAGCTGCGCGTCGATCTGGGAGATTTTGACGGAGAGAAGAGATACGCCAGGTATGAGAACTTCAGAATTTCGTCAGAGTTTGACGGATATCGTATAACTGGTGGGAGCTACACAGGAAATGCTGGAGACAACATGAGTCATCACTTCGGGCAGCAGTTTTCGACCAGGGACAAGGACCAGGACAGTGCCTTTGGTAAAAACTGCGCCCAATACATTAACTGTGGCTGGTGGTTTAACTATTGCTATTATTCAAACTTGAATGGCGTCTATATGCCAAGAGAAAATAATGATGCCAAGTGGGGAGGTTTAATATGGAATACTTGGAGAGGTGGCCGGTATTCCCTTAAAAGTGCTGAAATGAAAATCCGTCCATCATAAGCTGCCAGAATCGGGTAACTATTGGAGTCGTTCTTTAACATTCCGCAGCACATCCATGCTTTCTCTATCATGATTCATTTTGACGTGCTTTGCATATTTGTGTCGTAGCCTACCTGCATGCTATTTTATCTCGAAGACACTAGGACCTTTGCGTTAATCACGGAGCTTAGAGGCTGTCAAACAGAATGGGGTCACTTAAGTGTTAACTAACTACGCAGAAAGCTACGAATCATCTGTAAGCGTACTCATGTGTTATTATAATGTAGTTTTAATGCGTTTGTGTATAAATAATAAGGCGTGTAAAAACTTCCAAATATAATGCACAACCCGCGCAGGTAATATGTATTGTTGAGGAAACATTAACAGGGAAATTTTAGTCTCGTAGTAGCATGCCATGTGGCACAGAGCTTCAGAATTTGTCCGTAACCAAGGTTTCAGGCGCTGCAGTCTCCAATGGTGGAGCGTGGCTGCAGCCAGTGCCTAACACCAGGCGACGCGAGAACTGTCCTCCGTTCACTGTTTGATATAATAAACGGTATTTTATGGCGATGTATGACGCATTTTTGCTTTGTCTTCTACGTCGTAGAGTTTTTACCTCAATCTGTTTCCTACCAATCAGCTGACCTGACAGCGGTACAGATCACACTGCCAACGGCTGTGAACATGGAACATGCAACTGGTACAGAACGGCAACATTACAACAACATTACAGCAACATTACAACGCGGCCACCCAGGGAACATGGAACATGGAGTTAGTACAGAACGGCAACATCGGCAACATTACAACATTACAACGCGGCCACCCAGGGAACATGGAACATGCAACTCGTACAGAATGGCAACATCGGCAACATTACAACAACATTACAACGCGGCCACCCGGGGAACATGGAACATGGAGTTGGTACAGAACGGCAACATCGGCAACATTACAGCAACATTACAACGCGGCCACCCAGGGAACATGGAACATGGCATTGGTACAGAACGGCAACATCGGCAACATTACAACACTCTATCGCGGCCACCCGGGGGCTCTGCGGCCACCCATCCTTTTAGCCCTTCACATCTGGCGTCAGCCCCTATTTATGGTTGTCAGTTATGCTTCTCTTTGCGGTCGTTCGCATGAGCCAGTGGGGGGGGGGGGGGGGGGTTCGGCCCGTCGCCATTGTTGTACGATACACGAAAACTCAGAAAAGGCTTGCCAGATTACAAACTATTTGAACGGTTTTAAATATGTTTTTATCAACCGTTTTGAATTTTATTTCAATTTTCAGCTCTCCATCATGCATTGTGTGGTTATCGTAGATGTCGTTCACGAATTTCAATGCATTTTATACAGATGGGCTTGAATATTTTTGTCTCGAACGGTAAGCTTGGGGTAAAGTTGACGGGGCAAAGTAGCCAGCTTCGTGTTGGCTGAAAGTTGTTTCCTTACGGACAACATACGATATTTATATATAATGTATATTTATATTACATTTTAATGTATCGTCATGCATTCATCTCGGCCACTTTTTGGTCGGGTCACACGAGCTACCAAATGATGCAATTAAATGTGCTTTTTTCTATTCATGTCTTCTTTCAACAAGTGGGAGGGTGGCACTAAACATCCACCCTCCTTTCAACGTTGTCACTATCAAATACACTTGTCGTGCATGAGGCAAAGTTGCCAGTGGTTGTTTGTACCCCAGCATTTTCACCTGCCATCCTTTGTCGGCGATGCGGTAGTAGGGATAGTGCCGGGTGGTGTAGCTATGGATACCGTTCATTGTTAGCTGGCCGTCCTTGGCGGTATTTTGAGCTGTGTACCGGCTGTCTTCCCCCATAGAAACGTTCTGAATTTTGAGGCTTCCCTGACAACGTTACTTATGCTCTAGATACCTACTTTAAATTTTCGCTGGTTGTATGTGACTTATTTTCCATTAATGTATCGCACAAAATTTCAAACATCTGACTACTCGTTCTTCTGTTATTGCATTGGAACTACAAAGTGGCAACATCAGTTTGATAATGCGAGTATTATATGTCAATAAGGCATATAAACTAAAATTTGTGCCTTCCCACCTCTGACCCCCTCTCCCCGTCCCCCCCCCCCCCAGGTGCTGGGGTGCGGTCACCGGCGTGTCATCACTCTCACGCCCCGCGCCCAGCAGCGCCGGTTCGCCTCTGACCTCCTGCGCGTCCTGAAGGCCCAACACAGCAAGCAGCTGTCGGTGGCCGCCCTGCCCGAGGCGTTCGGTCAGGTGCTCGGCAGGGAGTTCGCCGTGTGGGACTATGGAGCGACCCGGCTGCACACGCTGCTGAGGACAGTCAACGGTGGGTGATGGGGCGACGAGGGCAATTTTTGGGCGGTGTTGACAGTTATTAATTGATCACAATGATCAAATGGTAACTATTTATTGGATTTAGTGATATGTGGACACCGGTAAGAAAGGAATGAGAAATGCTTGTCTGACACAATGACGCTGGCTTCTTGATGCACTATTTAGCACTATTTTGAAAAGTGACTAGATAATATTTTTTAATGAGTTTGCTGTATTGAACTCGCCTTTATTCAGTTATGTTTTTTTCTTATGATATTGTGGTTACCTATGTATGAACTCACCTTTTCCCCGTGTTTCAGGTGAGAGCGTGGTGGTATACAAACACGAGGGCGAACTGAAGGTGGCCATCCCTCGCCGTGAACAGACGCCAGAAGAGATGCAGAAAACCAAACACTTCGCCACTGAGGTGAGACACCGAACGGTGCGGTGACAGTACACAGCCGACTGATAGGCTGCCGGCTGACTACTGCTGCGGTAGGCTCCAGTCGGGCAGGAGTAGGAAGTCGAATTATGGTGCATTGTTTCAATAAAACCGATAAATTGTATGAACCGCACCCTTTATGCTTCAATTGATTTAAGGTGAACATCTCACCTCATCATTTGCTTAGATTTAGAGAATTTCGTTCCTTATGTGCTTTATCCCTGTTCCCATACGGTATTGCTAACCGTGTGTAATGACCACTGATCACGTGACCCTCCACCATGTTCACCAGGTGAAGGAGCTGCTGCGTCACGTGCCCTTCTGTCAGATGCAGTTCAACAAGTTCATCCCGGCCTACCACCATCACTTTGGCAGACAGTGCCGGGTCTCTGACTACGGGTTCGGCAAGCTGGCTGAGCTGTTTGAGGCTGTGCCAGAAACGGTGCAGGTTTGTTAATGTTTGGAAGAAGGCGGGATGATGTGGTTTGATTTGAGTTGGCAGTGATCTATCGATGAATTTTGTTTTAAGAATATCCTTCATCGGGATTGTCTTGGTAGGATTATTTTGTGTGACTTCAGACTTGTTACTTGTCGATGCCTGTTGAATGAGCCCTACCAAATCCGTTTCATTATCTTCACATTAAATTTCATCACCTGGGACCTCTATGGCCTACATGTAACTCCGTCTGTACTCCTTATGGCTCCTGTTTGGTCTCTAGCCATCTGCCTCCATATCACCTCCATATATCCGTCTGACCTCAATAATTAAAATATCTAACCTCCCATTTAACCTCTGCCAGGTGAGCTCGGACGAGGACGGTGAGAAGTTGATTCAGCTCACCCGACCGGCACTGCTCTCAGTGCTCTCCGATCAGCTGGTTGCAGTACTACAAACGGCGGCGGTAAGTGTGGCAGAAGTGAGGGCAGGTGAAGGGCTCATTGTTGCTCTCAGTCGTTCTGTTTTTTTTGTCTTTGTTCTTTGTTTGTTTGTTTGTTTGTTTGTTTGTTTGTTTGTTTGTTTGTTTGTTTGTTTGTTTGTTTGTTTGTTCAGTGTTTGTTCTTTGTCGCTCAGACTGTAGGTGTCTTACAGTGAGGAGAGTATCACATTGTATTTCTACTGGACACTTTGGGAAGTAGTGGATTTGAAGCGTGATGGGTATTCGTCATACAATGACACAGACGCAACTAGCGTAGGGTAGAACTTCAATCAATCAATCATGTATTCTTATAACACTCCACGTGGTGGCTCTTCCGGTTACCCGTCACATTTTACAATGGTACTCACATTCATGCACATTCACATTCATAATAAAAGGTAGGTATAAAAATAAAAAGTAGAAATAGGTACAAATAAAATGAGAGCCATCAGATATCGGCTGGCTGGTGGTGCGATCATTGCGCCCGCCGAGTACAAGTCCGCGAGCTCGCCGAGTCGCGCGATACCGACTTGCTGCTGTTCCATGCGGAAACAGCACGGAATGCAAAGCAGCGACGAGCAATCTCTGTACGGACCCTGGGCAGCTCCAAGAGTCTGTCGGCTGTGCCTCGAGTGACACGGCTTGACACGGTCTCACGGTAAGTCACACGCTCTCTCAGGCACACAGGCGAACGAGGCGAGTGCAGAATCATGTGCATCGCCGCCAAATCACGCTGATGTAACAGATCGTCAAATCGCTGCCAGCCCAGCTCCGTCAGGAGGGGGGTCACGTGATCATACCGGCGAGGCACCCTTCACAATACGAACACAATGGTTTATCACCTTCTGGATGCGGTGCCGCTGGGCCCTGCTGCAGCTCCCCCACACAGTCAAACAGTACATTAAATGAGGAAACACAAGTGCTTCAGTAAGTCTCTTTTTCACAGGCTCGGTCAGTCTTTGCGAAAATTTTGATAAACCACAGATGCATGCATAACAGCGCTTGATTACAGCTGACACGTGTGCCTCCCAGGTCAAGTTTTTGTCGACAACGACGCCTAATGTTTTGATGGACTGGGAGGGTTGAATAGTGGATGAGTCAAAGTCGATGGAAAACGTGCCTACCGAGCGCCGCTGGTGGGCATGCACCAGCATGAAATCTGTTTTGGTGGGATTCTGTTCTGCGAGAACCAGGCGTCAGCTATCCTTATACTTTCCTCAATGCGCTCTTTCAGCTTAGTAAAATATTTTGGGTGACATGTGTGGATGAACTGCACATCGTCCGCGTACATTATGAGCCTACAACCAGTGATGTGAGATGAAAGGTCGTTTGTAAATAATAAAAATAAAATTGGTCCTAAAATTGATCCCTGGATCACACCATGACTCAGCGGCAAAACATCATGACCATCCCGCACACGCTGTCTGCGGCCACTCAGCCAATCACAGAACCAGTGCTGCTCAATACCATACCACGCGAGTTTTTCCAGGAGCCGGTCATGCTCGACGCTGTCAAAGGCTTTAGAGGTGTCAATTGCCGAAAGAGATGCAATTTGCCCTTTGTCCAAAGACTCCGTCAGATACACGGAGAACTTATCAGTGAACTTATCTAGAGAATCTAGAGAACTTATCGGAGAACTTATCAGTGTGCTGTGGAACTGCTGTCCAATATTGTGTTGTTGGGACGGGTTACATCTGTAATTGAACTCCCGGGCACTCTTTGCGTCTGTTTAATGATTTCCCTTCTGTTGTCCGCCGGCAGTCTGAGTCTGTGGGTCTGGACGAGCTGTGTCAGCTGTTTCTGCGGGAGTTTGGATACCGACTCAGTCCGGCCATGTACGGAGCCGCCAACATTAGGGAACTGGTAAGTACGGCTGCCACCCTCCGTTCGGTTTCGTCATTTCACCGCGCACAGCTAGCTGCCCACATTTTCTGTTTCCGCCACCTCGTTCTGTATGCGGACGTGATGTACAATTTGATATTCGCGCTGGTCTCCGAGCCATATCATTCAGAATTCGTGACTGGCCCGATTTAAGTTCCCCGCAGCATATGATCGCTAAAAAACATTGTGTAAGCCCGATACTCTATGTCGTGTGCTGAATGATACTTGTACAGGTTTTTGAATCGCTGATAAATATTTTGCCAGCTCCCAATACGAGTGGGTAATGATTGGTATCCATGCTCACGTATGGTAGTAACATTTGTCTCTTACACGTCTGTCTAAGTTTCTTACGTGCCCCCCCCCCCTTCCGGTAGCTCTCGCAGCTGCGTGCCGTGGTGCGTGTGACCGGTCCGGCCGACAGTCTGCGCGTGCTGCTAGTGAACAGACAGCACCTCAAACAGACGGCGCTCAACGTGCGGCTGCTGCTCATGGACCAGGTGCGTTGACTGAAAATGACAACAACAGCCCGGCTGGTGTCGGCGGGGTGGCTAATATATAGCAATGTACGTCAATCACGTCCTGGGTTTGAACCTTGAATGTCCAAATTTGAATGTCTGCTCCTATAGCCCCTACCCAGGGCTGGGGTGTACGATACTCTTGACCATATCGTTACCAGGCGGGGTTTACCATACGCCTTGACGAGATGTTCATTTTGCTCCCCAGGACTGTCACGTGACTTGACCGAACTGTCCGCCCGCTCCCCTCCCTCAGCCCCAGGGTTGTATGCCGCTGGACCGTCTGCTGGAACAGTACGCCTGTCGATACCAGCAGCCGCTCAGTCTGGACACCCTCACTGCCGAGCTGCAGCACGTGCTCAAGGTAATAATGGCCTCTTTAATGTTTATACAGACCCTGGGCTGCCCTTTCGGTGTCTGAAGGATTGGATAATACACTTAAATGTCGACTCAATGTCTTAAGCTGCTTCCGAAGGGCATCGTGATCAGAGTCGAACATCTTTTGTGGAAAAATAGAGCGATTCCCTGAAGAAGTTCCCGTACACCCCACTGCATCCAGGCTCCAATAAAAATAAAACCGTGCATTTAGATGTAACATTGCTGTACCCTGTCTGTGTGCCGTGCCGCAGGTGGAGGGCTCCCCGCCATCCGCCCGCCACGTCCGTCTACTCCCTCTCCAACTACTGGCCAGGGACGTGGTCCGACTCCTCCGCCGACACGGTGGGAGACTGCAGCTCGCCGGATTCCACGCCGCGTTTCTGGCAGAGTTTGGCGTGGCGGCACGGCCGGCTCAGTTTGGCTATCATAGTACCCCGGCGCTGCTGGAGGCACTGGATGATACCGTCACTCTGCGTGGACGAGGTTAGTTGGAGCGGGTCAGTTGGGGAAGGAAAGGCGGTTAGTGAAGTTAAGGAGGCGGTCTGTTGAAGACTGGATGGGCAAAGATCCGTTTGTTGAGCGTTGATCCGGGCATCATTGTTTTCTTTTTATAATGTTTTGGCACTTATGAGTTACGTTGCTGGCAGATTGTCGGATCGGCACTTTTATATAGGATAATTTCTGTCGTAGTAACTCTCCTAGATAGACCCCAGGCCATAGGCTATTTCTGGTTACTTCACATATCTTGCTTTAGTAACTTTTGAGCCATGAAGGCTATAGGCCAGCTGACCTCTTCTGCATGGTCTGTTACTCAGCTGTTGCTGTGCTTATCGGTTATGGTTTCCTTCAAAAGGAGTCTCCAAGTAAAGTGTGGGACTAATATTCACCGGTTAGCTCTCTGAACGCCACTTTGTAACCGACCCGTCGGTTTCCACAGGCGCCCAGCGGTCCATCCATCTCCTCCGAGAGTTCACCACTGGCTGCGACTCGAACGGGGGCTCGGGCGACGGACGACCGCAGGCGGCCGGTGGCGCTCCCGAGCCCCAGCCGTCCGCCCGCGGTCCGCCGCCGCCGCCGGTTCCCGTGCCGGGTCCTCACGGTAAGCGGAGCGGGGAACACTGAGTGGATAAGCTGACTGCCTAGCTGATTGTCACAGCAGGCCAGCTTATGATTATATATGACATGTGTTGGTGCTTGCTTTACTGTCTGTCAATGACTTCGAAAAGTTCGAATATGGTTAGCTCAGTCCTCAGATGACTCGATGACTTCTTGGGCAGGGCAGGGATATCACTGTTAAAGCCAGGCGGCTTTGATGACCAAGTGGAATGGGATGCTGCAGCTTAGATGTCACATTTCTTATCACTGTCGCACGGCATTACATTCAGCCATGGTGGATGGAAGTCATTCGCCGAACACCTTAGTTCGCTGATCACGTACCCTTACAACGTCGCGGAGGACAAGTTATTTTACTGTCCCTGGCCATTCGGGGTACGATAATGACAGTCTTGAAGCTTGACCATCAGCTCTTTTGGTCTGATGTTATTCCATATACTCACCGAACACCGCTATACTTCTCGTGTAATCTGTGGCCCTTTTCTTTCAGGTGACAGCGTCGACTGCGCCCGGAGGCCTCCCTCCCCGGGGATGCAGGTAAGGTCGCGTGCTGATTACATGGTCTGGTCTGTTTGGATCTGAAACAGACTGATTGTGTCGCTTAGCTTTTTGTGCTTGCTGTTTTGCGTCTTAGCATTAATTATTGTTTCAAAATAAATTTAATCTCCCTGGACGTGGTCTTGCTTTGGATGTTTTGCGTTTTGTCCTTGATGGCATGTTTCAAAATATTGTGATTTTACATGCGACGGCATAGCCCACCTGTGCTAGTTTGTGACATGTTGCATGTTGATATTTCATCTCGCACGCTTATTTCATAAGACCTTTGTTCAAGGATTGATTGATTCAGGGAAATGTTATACGATTGGCTAGCCTGTTCTCCAAAATGAAACTACGTGCCGCAGGTCGGTTAGCTTCTGATACCCTAAATATCTCGTTTTATCGCCTATACTCTTACCCGCCCTGCACCGCCTCTGGCCATGCTGCACCCGGTGTGCGCGCGGTCGGGCGTGGCGCGCCAGGTGTACGCCGGTCAGCTGGTCACTTGGTGCCGAGCCTGGGTTTCGGCACCGCCTCCGCCGCCGCGCTGGCTGTCCACGCAGATGGCGCCACCGCTGCCGCACCAGATGGCGCCACCGTTTCTCCCGCCGCGGCCACCGCTCGGGCTTCGACCGACCGCTTATGTAAAGGATTTTAGTCGATCGTGTTTCGTAGTAGCTGAAACCGGTCCCGTAGTTACTGAATGTATTAGTTGAGTCGGGGGACTAGAGCTTTCGAAATTTCGTAGAATTTATTTTGCCAGATTCCGTCTTCAGAACCTTACAATATGGTGCCGAGTGAACTGGATTTGAAATCTGGCACTCGATTTACTCTGAAACAAATTACTGATTGAAGTCTAGAACAGCTGCAATTGCCTCATTTTAGAAGAGCTCTGAACCGGCCACAGCTCTTTGACAGCATTTCAGTGATGTGCTGGCTACGAAACATATCACTGCATGGAATTATCCGCGCAACTTGAGTGCAGAGGGATGTTAGTCAATTAGTCGACTCATGCATGTTTCTGTTCCGTTGGTGGCGGCGGTAGCTGCCGTGCAGTTGTAGCCAACACATGGTAGCTGTAGCCGCACTTGTATTGGTTTCTATTTTCCTACTGTCCAAGCTTCGTATTGAATCCCTGGTCTTTCTGTCATGAGTGGTCGAGCTCATTAGTTTATCTGCATTGGATTGTCAAGATCCTTGCTCACTGCCAGTGACGGCCTGGCCATCTTCGACAGTATATAGTGTGTTTCTGCTTTCTGGGACCTTGGAGAAGCTGGTGAGGCTCGTTTAGTTTGCATTCGTTGGTGCTCCTGTGTCAAAATCTGGGGCCATCAGATCAGCTTCGATGCCGCTTGGCAGCTTGAACGCTCTACTTCGATCGCATTGTAGTTATGGCATGCTGTGGGATATTTTGTCCCGGGTCTCTTGAGATTATCGTTCTTGGCCTATAATAGCCACCAGCAGGCCAGTCATTTCTTTGTATCGGTGGCGACTGGCGTGCACGCTTTCACATGTTGATGTCTGTTAAATATTATTTTAACGTGCATAGATTCCGCCTTGCTCCCATTTCGAATTTTGGACCAGCACTGCCTTCTCTGCTGCTTGTGTGAAGTGATTCATTTGTAACAGTTGATTGCGATTTGAACCTTGTGATATTTTGCTGGGCGCTGGCTTCTAATCTCAGCTGCTCGCACCGAGCTCCCTCGCACTGTCTGACGACTGACGGTATGTCTGTCTGCGCGCCAGGAGACGGGCTGTATGTACCTGGCCAGCCCTCCGGCGCCGTCCGAGCTGCCCCGACCTCAGTTCAGCTGGCTGCCGCCGCCGCCGCCGACCCCTCCGGCTGCCCCTCAGCCGGGTCCACCGCCCGCTCCAGCGCCGGACAGTGTGCCGCCCCTGCCGGCCGCCAAACCGACGCCCCCGCCTCTGGGAGCGCACCCCACCCCGCCGGAGAGGCGCTCATCGCGAGGTGAGTCGGTGGTGGACGAGGGGTGCACGTTCAGAACGCGCTAAGAATCTCCCACTCGGCTGTGGAACTGCGCGTAAATTACAGGAGCAGGGGCTATGACAGAGTGTCGACCTGTTGGGATGGTTTATGAATTATGTCTACCTTCCCTGGTATTTGTACATTTTAGGGGTACAGAATCGCCAGAGGCGTATTCACTCTGCTGAACAGCCTAAGCGTGAGTAACTACCATTTTTGTAGGTGGGGAATGTTTTAACTAATATTTCCCAAGTTATAATTACGCAGATCCGTGACTGTGACAGCTTCTTGTTGAAAGATGAAAGATAAACGCACTCAATGCTCTGAATTCTTCCGGCCTGCGGTTTTCAGCTGTCATTCGATGCGACCATTTTGTAGAGACTAATCTTTCGCTGTTGTCGTTTGCCACAGGCCGGAGCCGAATCGCCGCCCAGTTCCCTCCGTCCCCCTCCTCCGCCGCTATATCTACCACGGCGTCCACCGCTCAGTCTTCAACCGCCACGACCACGACCACAACTGCTGCTGCTGCTGTCACCGCCGCTAAGACCAAGTAGTGGATTCATGCTGGGCTCGTCTGGCTTAAACCGGCCTGCACTGGGGGCTGAAGCAGCCTGGTAGTCTTCTCAGCTGATGTAGCTTTTGGTGGTAAGAGAAGTACCGGTATATGTTAGCGTCGAAGGAAAGAACAGGCTTCTGTGTACTGTCTACCTTGGACTACTGTCGACTTCTTCCGACGGCGGGAGAACGCTATAGGATCTACGCTACACAGCCTAGATTAGAGAGGTGTGGACTTTGAGATGGGCTCATAGATTATTACATTCAGTGTAGTGATTGCGGCTTATGCTGGTTCAGGTATTGTGATGGCTTGGGTGAAGCCTGGAGTGAACCATGTCAAAATGGGCATAACTGAAAACAGGGTTTACGGTAAACCAGAGAAAGGGTAGAATTTACTGAGAGTTGAAGTGACGCATGTGGGGCTGAAACAGCACCCAGACGAGTCTGCTTGGCAGACGGTTATTTTGTGTTGTGCCGCTCGGTCACCGCTAGTGCCAGTCTGCGCACAGAGACCTGTGTTTCAGGCGTCACATGGATAGTTTATCGCTGTCCATGGTATTGTCTGTGTATGTGACGGGCAGTTAGTATAGCGGTCCCAGAGGTGGAACCCCATTCGGCCCGCCGGTGGATTTCGCCAAACATAGACAGATAGTTGCTCCTGTCTGGAAACCTGTCTGGTTGTGCCATTCGTGTGTGAGATGTTACAGCGATGCGAGGGACATCTCACGGCACGTGATCTGTGTAATTGATGCGGTGTTAATAGGTACAAATCATAACGGCGCCGCGCGCCAACCGCTGGGTACAAACTGATTCCGTGCTGCCGTTTACCCAGTATCCCACCGTCCTGCTTCATCACAGCTGCCGTCAGCATTTCAGTTCTCTGAATCACGCTGGTTATTTACCTTGATAGCGATGGTTTTTCAGTATTTGATTAGTCTTATTCCGTCTCAAACCGTGGTAGCCTAACTAGATGCTGCAATTATGATCGTTGATGTATCAGCATATCAGTCGTACCTACACGTTCCTTTTGAGGATTTGATTTGCGATGTACTGTTTAGGCAAGAACCCCAGGCGGTAAAAATGTCTGAAGAAATGTATCGACTACGTGGCATAGTCTCGTACACGGAACCGATTTCCTTTTTCAGTGTAGTTTGAACAGTTATATTTTGTCCAGCATGCGAGACCACGGAGCCTGCGCGTTTAGTTGCGTCTGTGGCTGAGTTCTGTGGCGGAAACTCGCAATTCGTCAGAATGGTCGATGTGATTATGTGAAGTCCCTTTTCCTAAGGTAGCGAGCGGCTGCTCTATGTTTCTACTGGACCATGCCAGTTGAAGTGCTCAAACGTCACAATGCACAATAGCCATGATGCTATCGGCTTGTACTTAGTTTTTTTTTTGTATTGTGTTCAGTATTTATTGGCGGTATTGATGTGTTCGGTGATTGGTATTTGATGGTTTGTTCTACGGATGTTTTTCGGGTGTTCAATCTGCCCGCAGTTTGAGGCTTTAGGCCCCTGCTCTTCAGTGAAGAAACTGTTGAATTTCTACGTCTGTTCCCAGCTTTTGAAAGTGGGGACGTTCATGTTCCGCGAAAAGGTAGCATAATGTGCGCAATGCGCATGTGACGCATTGTAAAGCTCTATGCCTCCCTATGATGCACGGCAGCGTTCCAAATCCTCAGCGCTGCCCTTGTGAAGGCAGACCTTAGAGTGATGGGTTGATTGTTCTCAATCATAGCACAAGAACCGCTGAGATGAGCCACTGACCTGGCCGCGGCTGTGCCAGATATGTAGGCATTCGTGTTAGTGTTGAACTGGCAACTCTCTGGTGTCTTGAAGGCAAGGAGCACTCGTTCCCTGATTAACATCAGGAGCCCCTATGTTGTTTTGCCTGTAGCCCGTAGAGTGTAAAGGGAACTGCCCTGGTGGTCGGCGCCGACAAGCTTGTACCGCCGCGTGTTTTGTGCCGAGACGACATTGTATCGCCGCGATTGTTGTTGCGCGTATGTTTTTGTAGATCTTTATGGTGTGCGCGCAGGCCCACGCGCTGAGAGCTTCCTGTTGCGGAGTTGCGCGCTGGATGGTAGAGGCGCTGCGCCGGTCCCGAGCGTACACCTCGGAGCCCCGGCATGGTAGGGAAACAGACCACCCTGGGCTTTCATTGCCTCGCTCAGAAGTGTTTTACGTTGTGAAACACAACGATTCTGTGAATAAAGTTGAGTGTCGCGAAAAGCTTGTGTTCTGCACTGGAGTGTGTAACTCGCTGCTTGGTCATGTTCTGTTTACAATATCAAAGGAACTGAGGATAGTGATTAGTGCGAGGAGCGAGAAACAGGATCTGTACGGCCCATTGTCATTTTGTTTCAAGTGAAGTGACTGATAGGTTGGGAGTATGTAGGTTACGGCCAAGCCGGCTGCGGACACAAAATATGAGGACTTGCTTTTTTCTGAGCTCTGAAAGCTCCAGAGCGGGCAGGGAGCGTCAGTGCCCTACGCGTCGAGCTTTGCAATTCATACTATCCCTGGTGCTGAACGCCATGTGACGGGATCCGGACCTAAAAAATCCGTACTGTATGTAAGGTAAAGATAATCCGAAACCTTTCTACTATTTCTGCCAGAAATACGGCTAGTTTGGTAGAATTTGGGGACAGATGCCAGTAGGAAAGAAGCGCAGGAGCCGTAGGAGTTCTTTAAGCTGTGTTCACACGGCACTTTCCTTAGAGTCGGGACGCAATGCATTTGCTACCACTTTTGCTACGATTTTAAATCCCATTGAATCAATATGGAACACCACAGTTTTTTTTTTCCAAAAAGAAACATTGCGCTGCAAGAACATTACAAATTGTACCAGCATAAATGTAGTCGGTAACAAGCAAAGATTTATTGTAATGGTCTACTGTTTTAGCCTAACTTTTAAGACTTGGTGGTATGAACGCTGCCTTGCACTTTGGACTTCGTTGTGTTTTCTTTCGTGAGCAAGGCCCTATATACCAGGTAGGGTCGTCCGGCGATTCTACCTTTTCGTGACGTCAGCTCGTGACGTCATTTGGAGTCAAGTCTCGAAGTCCCGTTCAATCCCCATGTAAATGAGCGATTTTCGAAGCACTGTAGAATGAAGTCTGCACAAGATATATCAAACTTAAGTATCTTATCTAAAAGAGCAGACAATTTTCTGCAAGTTATCTATTACGTGTTTTTCGCTAAATCTTTTGCTTTTTTCACAAAAGCGTAAAATGTCCCCCCATGTCTCCGCAGCCTCCCTGCCGCCGGCCGCCGCGCGGTCGCGGTAGTGTAGTGGTTAGCGTGCCCGCGCAGTATTCCAAAGGTCCCGAGTTCGAATCTATGCGGTGCGGAACTTTAATTGCAATTCCAAGCTGAATATACGCACATCCATAATAAATTATTATTCGTATAGCTAAACTGTCACCAAGATATCCATATAAATTGACTTCACCCAAAATATCGGCAAGATTCTATTAAAATATAAATTCAAATATGGCGGATTGGACTGCCGCGTGCGTTAGGCTCCGCCCATAGCTCCGCCCACATGCGTGACGTCATTCGTGTTAGTGGACACGCAGAGAGATAGGGGACGACATGGGCCTGTTCGTGAGTTTCGAAGTCGATGTGCAATAACAAACGACTTCTTGAGATGGTTGGCGTTGTCGGTTTAATTTCAATTTGTTCGCAGTTTTGAACCAAGATACCTATAAGAAAGTTTTGAACCATCGCTACGATTCGATATTTCACGGGCAAGAGCGCCTCGTTTTTCGTAAGTATTTTACGTTTTCTCGTTAGGACGCTCTGGACCACATTTTTCAGAGTTCTCAGCTTGAGGGTTGAGATAGTTTTCTTGGAGTTGAACATATTTGCATGATATATGGCTGGAAACATTTCATTTTACTGAGTTTGGGGGTAAAGCTCATTTGATTGCATATGACAAATGTGCTGCGTTGTGATGACAACACTTTTCGTTGCTTCTGGAATTTTGCTTTTATTTTGGGCTAATGTGATGTGACATGGGCCTTGTAGCATGTAAAATATGACAGCATATCATGTGTATAGGTTAACTCTTTGAATTGGTTTTCTGTCCTTCGATGCATTGCAAACTGAGGATTAATGGTGTGGTGCGGATGAGGATTGAGCGTCAGTCATCAAGGTGTTGCCCCAAATTGAGTGGCCGTGGTGCCATTCCAAGCATGAGACATGGCTGTAGTTCAATGCTGAAGTGTGACACTGCCCATAATACTACATGAATATGCACAGTATTCCGTGCAATAGCTGATGCTGTCAAATATTTCTTTTTTTATTTGGTTTGATCGTCATTTTGATTTGTTTGAGCTGGGCTAGGAAGTGGAGCATTATACCTACCTACCCATTTAGGATGGTTATTGTTTGGTTATACTTACTTATACTTATACTTACTTATTTGGTGTCAGCTTTTAATTAGCATGCTTCCAGATTACTGGCCTTTCTTGTTGCAGTCCCTTCATTTGCTAATTTTGGGTGGTTTTGTGCTATCATCAATGTGTTTGTGTGTTTTCACATTCTGGAATCTCATAATTTGATGTTTTTGACCTGATTCTGGGGATGATCCAGACCATCAGTCAAATACCTAATAGGTATGAATTTTTATTTATAGGTTGAGGTGAGACATATATGTGACGAATGTGTACTGTGCATTTTGTGACTGTGTTTTATCCTTCCCCAGCAGAGTTGTATCTGGGTCGAATACATGCTTTGAACTGAACATCACACTTGCATGGGAAACAAATAACTTGTTGTGCTACAACATTGGTGATGAGATCTGACTTGATAATTCTAGTTTGTTAGAAAAATTGAAGTGATGCATTAATGTGATGTGTTAAAGCTAAGTTTAGAATGTTGTGTCTATTGCTGAAGTACAGCTATTGTTTTTTCACACTTTCACAATGTGCTTATATTTATATCAAACAGGAAAGAACAGAGCTAAAGTCAAAGTGCTTAAGTGCTCTAGAAACTGCATTGTTCATTTCAAACAGGATGAGAGATGGAGTAGCCTTCCAACTGTCTTGATTCTCGATGGCCTTTCAAGAAATATTCTTAAGCATTTAGAAACTAATATACATTGTATGGTGCAACAATTTTTTGGGAGAGGCTTCTTATGTCTGCCAGCCTAAAATCACTTTTCTGCTCCGCAGGCTGTAAACGCCGCTGCTGCCGCTCCCAGCATGGCCGACAGTGAGGGAAACTCTCCGTACACACTGCATCGGCCGGGAGCCTTCGGGTCGGCGCCTGGACGCTCCCCCACCGGCGCCGGACCTGGACTGGGTGAGGGCACTATTGGAGGTGGTGGGACCTGGACTGGGTGAGGGCACTATTGGAGGTGGTGGGGCCTGGACTGGGTGAGGGCACTATTGGAGGTGGTGGGGCCTGGACTGGGTGAGGGCACTATTGGAGGTGGTGGGGCCTGGACTGGGTGAGGGCACTATCGGAGGTGGTGGGGCCTGGACTGGGTGAGGGCACTATTGGAGGTGGTGGGGCCTGGACTGGGGGAGGGCACTATTGGAGGTGGTGGGGCCTGGACTGGGTGAGGGCACTATTGGAGGTGGTGGGGCCTGGACTGGGGGAGGGCACTATTGGAGGTGGTGGGGCCTGGACTGGGTGAGGGCACTATTGGAGGTGGTGGGACCTGGACTGGGTGACGGCACTATTGGAGGTGTTTGGGCCTGGACTGGGTGAGGGCACTATTGGAGGTGGTGGGACCTGGACTGGGTTGGGGCACTATTGGAGGTGGTGGGGCCTGGACTGGGGGAGGGCACTATTGGAGGTGGTGGGACCTGAACTGGGTGAGGGCACTATTGGAGGTGGTGGGACCTGGACTGGGTTGGGGCACTATTGGAGGTGGTGGGACCTGGACTGGGTTGGGGCACTATTGGAGGTGGTGGGACCTGAACTGGGTGAGGGCACTATTGGAGGTGGTGGGACCTGGACTGGGTGAGGGCACTATTGGAGGTGGTGGAGCCTGGACTGGGTGAGGGCACTATTGGAGGTGGTGGGGCCTGGACTGGGTGAGGGCACTATTGGAGGTGGTGGGGCCTGGACTGGGTGGGGGCACTGTCGGAGGTGGTTGGGCCTGGACTGGGTGAGGGCACTATTGGAGGTGGTGGGACCTGGACTGGGTGAGGGCACTATTGGAGGTGTTGGGGCCTGGACTGGGTGAGGGCACTATTGGAGGTGGTGGGACCTGGACTGGGTGAGGGCACTATTGGAGGTGGTGGGGCCTGGACTGGGTGAGGGCACTATTGGAGGTGGTGGGACCTGGACTGGGTGAGGGCACTATTGGAGGTGGTGGTTGGGAGGGCAAGACTGAGAGTGTGACCAGTGACAGTCAGAAGATGGTTAGAGAGTGTGTTGGGATGAGTGGTAAATGACTGTCTCAGGGGAGAAGCCAAGAAATGCCAGGGAGTGACATATAAAGTGTTTGTTAGAATGGTTAGGGAGTGTTGAATGGGTATATGGGAGGGTTGGAGTCCTGGGGATAGTGAGTAACGAATGCTGAGCGTCTGGGCTGGAAGCTGCTAAGTGTCTAAGGGGCATTTAGAGGAATTAGTGTCTATCAGGTCGTTGATAAGAGGACGTCACTGTGCTTCCTTCAATGTGTGTAAGCTTTTGGCATTGCATGACGTGTTGCCGTTTCCAACGTCGTGATGTTATTTCGTTGAACAATTACCTACGTAATGCCTGTTTTGCAGGCACGGCAGAGAAGCGAAACCGACTGAAGCTTTCGTTCACCAACTCGGGGTCCCTCCTGAAACAGACGCCCAAGCTGCCCCTGCCAGTGCCAACCACACAGTGAGTGGTCTGAGGGTTGTCCTATGGCTCAGAGGATCGTCCCGGAGTTTTTGAACACAGCAGCTGATATCAGAGCTGAGTAGAACGTGATAGAAACTGAAATGTTCTGTACTGTCCGCGGGATGTGGCAAGGCTAACCGCTTCTACTCCCATTTCAGACTCCGAGAGAAGTATTTTGTGCCCAAGAGCATACAACATGGGATGATGAAAATATCGCCCAATCAGGTACGTTTCATTTCAGTGTGATATGAAATGAAAGATGTTAGTGACTGATGATCGTGATTTATCGAACTTATTTACGGACTTTGCCCGTACGGACATCACGTTTCCTTGGACGTGAACACCATATTTACATCTGTGTTCCAAACATGTGTATATCTGATAACGATATTTTGCGATGCACATAGAACTCATACTGGTGATTCTTTGGTACGAAAGCAGCCCAGGTTTCACTGTGACATCGGTAGCCGTGTAGACTTGTGGAGGCGTCAACGAGTCTCCTCCCTTCCTCTTAGCGCACGAACACTGCTAACTGGGTCTGGTGTTGACCGATGTTTCACTACACAGGTGTACCAGTTCACCGCCGAAGACCTGGATAACCTGGGGGAGATCGGTTGCGGAAACTTCGGCACCGTTAACAAGATGTTCCACCGCGCCTCCGGCACCGTCATGGCCGTCAAGGTAGGACGATGGACCTGCTGGGCGGGTTTGGTGACGGGGGGGGGGGGCGGGGGCGGGGGCTGTTGATATGTTCAATCGGTCTAACTTAGGGATAGTGCTCACTGTATATTTCTATGCTGCTGTGCATATTGTAGATTGTGTAAGTTGTGTAAGTTCGTAAATATAGTATCCCCTATCCTATCCATCAGAACCTACCGCCTATCCATCTGTAACCATGGATACGTTTCCGCGCTGCCGATTATGATTCTTTTGGTCTTGCATTTAACCCGCGACCGCCTGGGGGGGGGTCGGATCCGACCCCCCCCCCCTCCGTTTTTCTTGAATAACTCATGAACCACTTTCGCTATCTACTTGAAACTTGGCATACCTTCTCCCCCTTCAATTTGACGTCTCCTGTGCAATTTTTAAGAAAAAATTTTCAAAACTTTTTGAGATATATCGATTTTAGTGATGTAACTACATGGCGTTTTTAGTCAAAAAGTGGTAAATGTTTAAAAAAATCGCCAAAAATCAGGGTTTGAAGCAAATTGCAAATTAAGGACATCAAAAGACGCAGCTCAACAAGTTCTTTAAGATGGCTATCTCGGATTTTCCATAAAATGCGTTTTTCACCCCTAAAAATTCAAAAAACTATATTTTTTGGAAAACAGCTAATAATATCCAAAATTTTGGAAATTCCCAAAAAAACCGGAATTCATGTTGTAGAGCTCTATTAGAACATTAGATGCCCCAAATTTCAACTTTCTATCTTGAATTTTGACCCCCAAATTGTAAAAAATAGCCCCAACATGCATAGGGCATGGTGACGTCATAAGCATTTTCGTGAATTAGAGGCACTTCTGAACATCGCATGTGAAAACAAATGGCACCACTAGATTCCTGGGACAAAGCTCGTCTAGAAAAGTGCATTTTTATGTCAAAAATAAAAAGTTGAAAAATTGACCTTTTTTCTTAGCCCTCGTTTAGTTATGTATAGTATAAACGATTTTTTATGCTTTCAATGCACACTTATCACCAGCACAGTGACTTGGGGTCACTTATAACCAGGGATGCGGAGCCGTGGAAATTTCAGACGGCTCCGGCTCCGGCTCCGGCTCCGGAGAAAAAAATCGGCTCCGGCTCCGGCTCCGGCTCCGGGTGAAATGTTATGGCGGCTCCGACTCCGGCTCCGGCTCCGAGTAAAATGGTCCGGCTCCGGCGGCTCCGGCTCCGGCGGCTCCGGCTCCGACTCAGTACATCCCCTATGCAATCAATTAAATACGGGTGGAAGAAAAATTGGATTGGTTATACGCGTTACTCTTTGCCATGACCGGCTCATGACCGCGTCCCCGCGTAAACGCACCTCGGAGAGAACTGGCAGAACAAGGACTAGGAAGCGATGGCATTGGAAACGCAGTCGCCGCGAATCGGAGTTCACTGAACCATCGTAAGCTGACACCCGTCTCGGCAGAGACGGTGCTGGGAGTCGCAGTCCACTGCACTGGCTTGAAAACAATGGCCGTCACCTGATGACCGGTCCTCATGTTCTGGGGATGCAGTAGACGTGGGTGGGGGGGGGGGAGGAGCAGACAGGAAGTTGATTGCGTACTGTGGGATACTGGGGATATTCGGCTTTTTTCATTCACTTGATGGCCCATGACGTAAGAACATACCATATGTTTCACTGCCTTGTACTGTCAAACCGAACTAGGTCAATTATTTTTTTCCTCTTCAAAAAATAAAAAGGAGCCGGAGTCGCCCCCTTTTTTGGCGGCTCCGGCTCCGGCTCCGGCTCCGGTCTATATTGTTTCACGGCTCCGGCTCCGGCTCCGGCTCCGGGCAAAATATGCCGGCTCCGGCGGCTCCGGCTCCGACTCCGGCTCCGGCTCCGCATCCCTGCTTATAACCATTACCATCGGATTTGGCGTGAAAAATAAGCCATAAAACATGTGTCGCACGCCCATGTAGCAGAAAGTGAAAACCGTGACCTTTCGTGACCTGACCTGACCTTGACCTGTACCTAGTATGACCCCTATACGCACATGGTACCTTCACTAGGCCTTTGAGGTCATTTTTGGTGAGTTTCGAGCAGCAGCTGTCGATTCCGCTGTCCGTAAGCCGATTCATGCAAAACCCCTGAATTTGACCTTTGACCTGACCTTGACCCGAAAGTTGACCTCAATCCTAAAATCTTAAGAGTGCTTTGAGAAGGTCTCGTAGAGACCTTTCGAACGCCGCCTCGCGGGGTTCGATACGACCATTGGTTCTCGAGATAACAGGGGGGGGGGGGGTCGGATCCGACCCCCCCCCCCCCCAGGCTGATGTGGGTACGGAAATAGCCCAGGCGGTGCCGGGTTAAATGAAGTCGCATATATGATGCCTTCATAGCTTCTATTCATCTACATACAGGCCAGAATCACTGTGCTAAAAGCGTCCAGTACGGACCTTGTCAAACTAAAAGCCTGTCCAGTCAGCCACTGCCCCCAATTTGCTCTCCCGAACCATCGGAGGACTGGAATTGGTCACTGCTCCCCTGGGAGATCCTCTATTTGTCGTCTCCCTCGCCCCTTGTCAGTCTTGTCGGTCATTGTCGGTCGTTGTTGTTCGCTTTTAGCCGCTGTCGGTCGTTGTTGATCGTAACCTCCCACTCTCGACTGGCTTTTGAGATCATAGGTCATCGTCCTCTGCGTTATCGTCCCCGTCTGTACCGTGAATGGGTTCCGCGTCGTGTTATCGCTGCGAAGGATGACATTTCCTGTCGGCAAATTTAAAGGCGCGCTTGTGCTCGGTGGCTAGGCGCTCCAGTTGATAGTCTTGTTTCCTGGGTAGAGGCGTTGGTACGGAAATGGAACTGGGGAATCGTAGAGAGCTCGCTAATATCGATTTATGCAGGCATTCCTTGGTTCGGACGTCCGATGACAGTGCGTACTATTTACTACTTGCTTTCTGCGAGTAATGCGTATGAATTACGTCTTTTTCAAAATATATACGGCTGCATCGTCACGAATCATAAAATCGTTAATCGTTAGTAGTTAGATCTTTTTTTTACAACGGCGTTATGACTATTCTGTAGTAACGATTTCCGAAGGTTTTTGTTCTATTTACACATATTTATAACTTTATGTATTGTGTAGTTTCTCCGGTGTAGTGATCTACAGTCAGCAGTCAATGCACTTTATATGTTTCGAACGCTACTCACTCGGCCTGTTTTTTTTTTTTTTTCCCCCAGTGGCTTGCAGTGACCTATGCCGATACTTATATTTCTTACCCGACCACCAACATTTTCACCACCGTTTCTAACCATTCTGGTATTTCCCCAGCGGATCCGCTCTACCGTTGAAGAGACAGAGCAGAAACAGCTGCTGATGGACCTCCAGGTGGTGATGAAATCCAACGACTGTCCCTACATCGTACAGTTCTACGGCGCCATATTCAAGGAGGTGGGTGACGCTGCCAGGCTCGTGCCCGAGGCGCTCGGGTGCGCAGTGTGTGTGGTTGATGCGTAGGTATTTGGTGTCAAATTCAATGAAAGGCGGTCATTTTCTCATAACGATTATTTTCTTTTGCAGTTAGTTTTCCGGGGTGGTTGTGTGTCCGTGAATTTTTTTTTCGCTTTTTACAAAATGGATACACTGTATGCGATTTGTCTTTTTAGATAGGTGACATCGTTTTCTTTTATTGTTTCGTAAGCATGAAATACTTCAGCTCTCCCATATAAAAATGATCCCGGAACCAGATAGAGTCAGGTCAGCTTCCCAAATGCCAGCAGTGCTCGGTCGTGTCATCAGTCAGATACCGCCCCTGGTGCTGCTACCGCCGTGCTGTCTGCGTTGAATGATATACCTCGTCCCTGTCATACTCATATCCCGGGGCGACACCTGTACCCTCTCTGATTCATCGGGAGTGCCCCTCTGACTCAGCCATATCAGAATCTCCTTTCACTATCGCTTGGGTGGGTCCACGTCGTGGTGTCATTGTGGGTTCGTTTAACGCTGGCAGTGCGTACTGTGTTAGCGGGTAGCCTGAACTGAGTTGTTTAGTTACTGCATAATGGCTCATCTGTACTAGTTTCGGCATCTGTCCCTTAGCCATGCTGTCCCACTGTCTTTTTTTCTTTCTTGCCGCAGCCGAACTTGACTTTATTTCGCACATACTCGGATGTCAGTTGAAGGTATAAACTTCAGTGAGATCAGTGTCGGTAAATAGCATTACATACCGTCGTGCTGTCGTTATACAATAAACACGTTCGTTACGTCTAATACTACCAGGCATTAATTCACGTCTTTAATGAAAAAGAACCATAATTTTATATTGCAGACTGCAATCCCGTTTATTGATGTCATCGGCTTCCCTTTTGTGTCGGCCCGACTGTAATAAATCCCCTAACATTGCCCGCTGTGTATCCGTTCAGGGCGACTGCTGGATATGCATGGAGCTGATGGACACGTCGCTGGACAAGTTCTACAAGTTCATCTACGAGCACGGCCACTCGCGGATCCCGGAGAACATCCTCGGCAAGATCACTGTCGCGGTGAGTATAATTGAGCCTTACGGATGGCTGGTATCAATGCTAATTTAGATTGGGAAAACGTGTTTGTTTACATAGCAATTTTCATCGCTAGACGTGTGGCAGGTATTTGAATAAACATAGATTATCAGCCATTATTTTGTAACTGGCTGTTTTGTTTCCTTTTGATTACTGCCTGTTTGCCTCGCATTCCCTTTCTGCTGTTTAATATGTTTTGAGACCGAGAATTTCCCGTCGAGCCAGGCTGTTACGATGACAGGGGGATTCACCGCGATACAATGCTAGCACATTCCACGAACGCTAACCGCCGCCAACATTACACAGGCGGCTGGTGATCACATACATAATTGTTTTATGAAATCAGCCTGTGATTTGGGCCGAAGTTCGTGCTCGCAGCATGCAATAGGTGGTTCGTAGAAGGGATTTGTACATTGCAATTAGACTCGGCGTTCCGATACCGCATCGTTCTGAGAATAATTCATGCTACCATAGCTGGGGCAGAAGGTCGACGTGCAGTGCTAGTAACTTCATGATTATTTACGGTATTATTCATTTCTTCATGTCATACGTACAGCGTCTTTGGTGTGATGAATTGTATTTATATATTTGCAATGAATTATTATCTATTATCTTTCCTTGCATTTCCCTCCGCCCCATGCAGACTGTGAAGGCGCTCAACTACCTGAAGGAGCAGCTGAAGATCATCCACCGCGACGTGAAGCCGTCCAATATCCTGCTGGACAGACGCGGCAACATCAAGCTCTGCGACTTCGGCATCAGCGGGCAGCTGGTGGACAGCATCGCCAAGACGAGGGATGCCGGATGCAGGCCCTATATGGCGGTAAGTATCGATGAGACTGATATGTTAACATGTTAGTTCGGCAGCGGTATCTCTTTTTTAGAAAACTGCTTCCTTGATTTGTGATTGAATTTATCGATATCTCATTTCTAGCTTTCTATTGTTTTCGTCTCCATAATTCTTCGTTTTCACGACTTCTATTCTTGATAAATGACATTAAGGGTTTTTTTTAGAATAATAAGGAACCCTTGTTAGTTGTTTGCGATTCTCTTCCACTTACTATGTAGTAAATATTCACTTTCGCTCATGCTTTAGTAAACGTACAGAGAATATGGAGAATCGGAAGCTGATCTCGCTTCATTTGCCTAACCACTCATGCGGTAAAGCGTGTCATTCCTGTCCAGATGCGTTCTTTCCAGTAAATGTCCCAACAGGTTACGAAATACGAACCCATGAGGTAAATGGATGAACAGATAGACTTCTCATCTGTAAGGAAAAATGGACTCGTTAGTGCTAAACCATTCACGTGATGTCACTGGTTATAATCGAGGGACGAGCAGGAATCCTGCTCAGCACTCAGGAGTAGTCAGAGGCGGATCCAGCTCAGAGTTTTTTTTTTTGGGGGGGGGGGGGGGGGCAAACCATAACAATTTATCGATTCTTTCCATGCCTTGTCGATAGGCGTAATGTTAAAATTATGCCATTTGGGAGGAGGGGGGGCAAGTGCCCATTTTGCCCCCCCCCCCCGGATCCGCCACTGGGAGTAGTTACTCTTACAGTATGCATTGCTATTTGCTCTATGGGCAAATAATAAAGGTAAACAGAAATTAAGCCAACGCTAGATGAATTATTGCAAGAAATGATGATTAAACCGACTTTATTCTGTCCGCGTCCGTTTATCCCTGACCTTGACTCGTCAGTGGTCTGTCGCGGTTGACCCCTACCGCTTACGTGACCTGTCGTTGACCTTGACGTTGACCTGTCGGTGACCTTTGCCGGCAGCCGGAGCGGATTGACCCGACCAAGACGCGATTTTACGATGTCCGTTCTGATGTGTGGTCTCTCGGTAAGTGCTGCTTTCTCTTGTTCCAGTCCATTCTCCTTTCTTACTCTCCCTTCACCTCTCGTCTCTTCTCTCTTCCTGCTAGTTACGTTCTACCCCCTCCTTCCTTCACTAACAACCGCAAAATCAACGAAACGCTGATTTTCATGATACTTTGAATCTTTTTAAGAATTGTGATGGTACACTTAAAAAAAAAAATCCACGGATTTTCGTGACAGTGTTCCGATTACTGTACAATTATTGCTTTCTGGCCCTTGTCTGCGATGCTTGCTCTTGAATCTGTTGAACATTATCACGCCTCGGCCAGTACTTTGCCTGGTTTTCACCTGTCTCATCTCCCCAATCGCAGGTATCACGCTATTCGAGCTGGCCACCGGACAGTTCCCGTACCCTCGCTGGAACTCTGTGTTCGAGCAGCTGACTCAGGTGGTGTCTGGTGACCCGCCCCGCCTGGCCAGCTGCGATAACGGAAACACATTCACGGCAGAGTTTGTCGACTTCGTCAACACATGGTGAGTGGCGTAGTGGAAGCCAATGGGGGCTAGCGAGAGGATACTTGTAAGAGATAGGCGAGAGAATAGCGCCATTAAAGACGGGTGTTATGATGGCTTATGGATTGTTTTTGTGTGCGCGAGGAGGTTTGTTAAATTGTATTCATACCCTACCTACGAGAAACGATGACATGCGTTCATAATGTATGCGAAGATATCATTGTTTAGGGTCAGAAAGTGCTGAACTTTTGATGATCACTCGTCACCACTCCGCCGGTCCAGAAGCTATGTAACTTTATGCAACGCCCCTTTCCCTTCCCAATGGGCTGCTATTACGCTTGACACCTATCTCCCAAGTGTTGTCTCAGTTGTCTCTGAATCTAACTCCCCACCCCGCTCCTCCGACAGCCTGGAGAAGGACGAAAGCCGCCGTCCCAAGTACAACACCCTGCTCCAACACGCGTTCATCCGCCGCTCCGAGTCAGAAACGGTCGACGTGGCTGGCTATGTCAACATGTACCTGGACGCGGTGGCACACAACATGCCACCTGAAGGCGCCTCGTGCTAGAGCGGCGCCCCGGGCATCACAGAGACGCCTTGGAGAGTGTCCGGAATGCCGTGGGGCGCCCGAGTGTTCCAGAGGGCACTTACGTGCTCCTGAGATCGCCGGAGCCCTCGGGAACGTCGTGGAGTGCCCAGTGAGCGTCTCAGAGTGCCCAGCGAATGCCCCTGAGCGTTTGGACATCTCTGAGTGCGCCAGAGTGCCACGGAGTGTCCAGGAGTCTACAGAGTGTCCTGGAGAGCCGCTCCCAGGGCGTCTCCAAAGCGCCCACCAGAGCGCTCATCCAAGGTGCCAGTCGAGTCGGATGACTGATGCCGCGCTATAGGCTGTTTCCGTAGAAGTCATCTTATGTCTGGGCACTCATTGCTGAAGAAGAGGACGCAACATGGTGTCGAAAAGGGCAAGTCCAGTGTGCGTCCGATGCGAGAGATACGTGTGGGATCGCCTGCTCTGTGGATTCGATGTATCCAGCGTTCCGTTATGTTGGAATGAAAGTGGTGGTGTTCGTTGCACTGAAGTCATTATGAAAGAACTCCTACGTCCCGACTAGGGAGTCTTCTGTGGCTGCGCTGAACATCCCGTTTGCCAATGAACCCGCCTAGTGGAGGTCCCTTGCACGGAAGATCGGGTGATCGGAATAGTGCTCGTGAGTGAACTTTATCCAAAAGTGGTCAGAGTGCTTTACGATCCAGCGTATGTGGACTGACTTGGTTGAAACTCCCTGAATCGCCACGTCTTCTAGAACTATGCGCACTAGCATGAGACGCGACTATGTCCATCCGCCATGGGCCTGTCCAGAGACTGCGGTTATGTCCCATGCCCTGCTTCAGTAGAGGACAGTTGAGAGAAATGGACACCGTTAGGAAACGCAACTCCTGGTGCTCAGACGATGTCATCTGCGGAGGTTGCTGCGTCACACTCATTGACCCTTTGCTGAGTGTGACGGCTGGAAACATGGACTAAAACACCCAGGAGGTCTGAAGATGCACCAGCTGCGCTACAGCGCTCTCTGCTGGCGAGGGACGCCCCATTCTGCTAGGATTGAGCCAGAGTGGACCCAGCACTGTGCGTGTCTACTGCTAGTCGAGTCGCCGTCCCAGCTAGACGCGAATGATTTCGGAGACTGTCGCAGGCGCGGTGCCACGTCAGGAGAGTTGTGACGAGTGATGTGCTCCTCCGGCCCAGGACGGCCGAACCGCCGCCAGATTATTTGGTCCAGACTCCAGAGTGATTGCTGCGCTGTTTAGTCCATAGTGTTGTGCTGGAGTTTTAGGCGGTGAAGACACGGAAAGTCGTTGTCGATGACGTGAGAAGAGGAGGGAGGAAGAAAGGAGAGAGAGAGAGAGAGAGAGAGAGAGAGAGAGAGAGAGAGAGAGAGAGAGAGAGAGAGAGAGAGAGAGAGAGAGAGAGAGAGAGAGAGAGAGAGAGAGAGAGAGAGAGAGAGAGAGAGAGAGAGAGAGAGAGAGAGAGAGAGAGAGAGAGAGAGAGAGAGAGAGAGAGAGAGAGAGGAGAGAGAGAGAGAGAGAGAGAGAGAGAGAGAGAGAGAGAGAGAGAGAGAGAGAGAGAGAGAGAGAGAGAGAGAGAGAGAGAGAGAGGAGAGAGAGAGAGAGAGAGAGAGAGAGAGAGAGAGAGAGAGAGAGAGAGAGAGAGAGAGAGAGAGAGAGAGAGAGAGAGAGAGAGAGAGAGAGAGAGAGAGAGAGAGAGAGAGAGAGAGAGAGAGAGAGAGAGAGAGAGAGAGAGAGAGAGAGAGAGAGAGAGAGAGAGAGAGAGAGAGAGAGAGAGAGAGAGAGAGAGAGAGAGAGAGAGAGAGAGAGAGAGAGAGAGAGAGAGAGAGAGAGAGAGAGAGAGAGAGAGAGAGAGAGAGAGAGAGAGAGAGAGGAGAGAGAGGAGAGAGAGAGGAGAGAGAGGCGTGTGGTTGTGATTTCATGAGCCGGTTCACTCCTCCTGCGACTTTTGAGGCTGATGTATCGCTGTTAACTACGCTCACGAACGTAGGACATCGGAAAATACTACACTAGCCCGTGATGGAAGAAGCTACATCAGTCTACGCATCTACGCATCTTCCATGGCTGAACCCGTGGAAGCTACATCAAGGCCATGGCGGTTGATCTTTTGGAACTGATGATGGAGAAGAGCATTCCAGTGTGTGAGACTGCTGTACCCTGGGCAGTGCGAGTTCTAGTGAGTGTTTCGGTGAAGTCAGCTATCCCGTCCCCTGGGTAATAATTCTTCTGGCGATAGGTCGTATAGGATGTGCTGTAGAACTAGACTCTAATATTCACATTCCCGGTCCAGGAAGGCTTGTCCAAGTGTCGCCGGGGGAGGCTCCCTCCCGCTTATTGTACGTCGTGTGCAGGTTGATTTGTCTTGTTTTCCGACTTGTCGGTGCTTAATATGTCTGTGTACCCTTGCACGAACTCTTTATAGTTTTTATTCGGTTCTTTGAATTTGTGAGGCATTCATTTTACGTGACTTCTTGCGTTTGGAACTGTATCAAGATAGTGTTAATCTTTCATGGGACCTTTTTTTAGCTCCCGACTTAGATACCTTTATGTGATGCGAGTGTTTGGTTCAATTTTATCCGAATATGTCCCCGTGTCCATGAGTCGTTTATGAACCATCCCTTCATATAGTTTGGAGCCGAGCTGACACGTCTTGTCAAGGCCTTCAGGCCAACTATACCTATATCTTTATCATAGCTGCGTATCGATCAGTCAGAACTCAATTGGGTGTGTTTGAACTCTTGCTTCCCAGGACGTTCCTATGTCCATATTCCACCAACATGTCCGTAAGATGGCCCGTCCTAAACTCTACGCGAGTCGCTTTAAAGTTATCCAAGGATCAACGGCAAATGTCAACTCGCCACCACAACCCAATGTGGACGCATTCAGCGAGACAGGATTTCCGACTTTTTCGCAATGGCGGGCTGTGCGCATCCCGCGAAGTCAGTTTGTATTTTATGTGACTGATATTTTCGGTCGAGAGGCGATAGTAGCGATGTCGATTGTTTGTGTGGGATACGGCCGCGCCCTGAGGTAGTGAGGAGCGCTCGTCAGTGACAGTTCACGAGGCGTTTAGTGATGTTTATGTTGTACTCCGCTGCCCGGCTGCCGCGTCGATGGCAAATACATACACTACCGACGACAGATGCAGACAGAAGGCTGCTTTTGACTTTTGAGTGATATTTATCACAGGGGCATGTGGAATGTGGATGGAAAGGCTTTTTGCTAACAAGTAACAGTTTATTTGGGATGACATGCCGACCAGCATTGAGCTTCAAATGCCCAATGCTGTGAGCCTCAGTCCGTGGCTCCGCCCTACACGAAATGCAAATCCACCCACTATTCGAAAAACCGCACTGCTGTCAAAGACTGGTGCAAGGCTGCAGTGAGGTCTTGGCGGCGAGATGGCATGCATTTATCAGTTGATCTGCAAAGCTTTCTCCACTGCTTGTTCTGGCATCGCGAAACCCGTTGTCCAAGGCCATCTTTATGAATTTTGCGTGTAGGCCTGATGAAAGTGGTTCTCCTACAGCTCCAATCAGGGTATATAAAAACACTCCGGGCACTGGCTCCAATCATGCATTCATTTGCAGTTCAATAGCGATTCATTCCTGAGTCATTCATTCTTGCGAACTGCGTAACCGGACAAATCTTCGTATGGCAATTCTTCGTCGCGCAATTCCTCGTCCGCATTTCTTCGTCCGCAAATCTTCGTCGGCGCATTTATTCGTGTCGCATAACTTCGTCTCGCATTTCTTCGTAAGCGCAAATATTCGTAGCGCATTTTTTCGTATCCGCATTTCTTCGTACGCGCATTTCTTCGTCAAGCATTTTTTCGTCCACGCATTTCTTCGTCTACGCAAATCTTCGTCCGCATTTCTTCGTCCACGCAAATCTTCGTCTGCGCATATCTTCGTCCGCAAATCTTCGTCTCCGCAAATCTTCGTCCGCAAATCTTCGTCCGCATTTTTTCGTCCACGCATTTCTTCGTCTACGCAAATCTTCGTCCGCATTTCTTCGTCCACGCAAATCTTCTTCCCGGCAAATCTTCGTCCGCAAATCTTCGTCCGCATTTTTCGTCCACGCATTTCTTCGTCCACGCATTTCTTCGTCCACGCAAATCTTCGTCCGCAAATCTTTGTCTGCGCATATTTTCGTCCGCAAACCTTTGTCTGCGCTATCTTCGTCTCCGCAAACATTCGTCCACAAATTTGGTTCAATTAAAACCATGAACAAATATCAGACCATCAAGTGATTGACGAATTTAATGCATGGCATGGATGATCGAAACTTTTGAAGTCAGGTAGATGAGGTCTGTCAGGTGAAGCTATTGTATTTGGGAGCCGACAATTGTAACATTCCATATCATTTGTGTCCCGGACATTCTTTTTTTCGCGGTCGATGATTGATGACAATATTATCTCTTGTACCCTCGCCGGCATAGGCGCGGAACGGGGAGGGCACCGGGGCACCGTTCCCCTCTTTAATTTTGGCCTTTTAACAGTAGCCCTATGGGCGTTGCATGGAAAGAATGGGACTAAAAGTCGGCAGTGCCGTGCCCCCCCCCTTAATTGAAGGTGTTCCGCCGTTACTGCTCGCCGGACCTATTTGTTTTCTACATACCTACACGCCGGCCGAGGGGGGGGGGCGGGTACGACCCCACCCCCCCCCCCACCGCCGTTTCGCCACTGGCATGGAGCTAGCGCGTCGCGGAAAAAACGAGCGTGTGCGCCGTTACGAGACGCAGAGATTAATACCCGATTTTAAGGCCTTCTAGGTCAGGGGTCGGCTTACAGCCCGCGGGCCGGATCCGGCCAGGAGGGTGACGGTTGGATCCGGCCCGCGACCATCTGACGTCCGGCCCGAGCAAGTTTTGTCTAGAAGTAGAATTAGACAAGAACACCCGCAAATAGTGTTTATAAACTCATGAAGTGTGCAAAGGAAGAACTATTGTGCCAAAGCACATTTAAGTCACTTTAATATCGGAGTCGATTTCTGAAGGAACCGCGGGCCGGAACACGATTTAAGTCGCTGATACCAGCCGCGGGCCGGACGTCAGATGGTCGCGGGCCGGATCCAACCGTCACCCTCCTTGCCGGATCCGGCCCGCGGGCCGTAAGCCGATCCTTGACCTAGAAGGCCTTAAAATCGGGTATTAATCTCTGCGTCTCGTAACGGCGCACACGCTCGTTTTTTTCCGCGACGCGCTAGCTCCACCAGTGGCGAAACGGCGATGGGGGGGGGGTCGTGTACCCGCCCCCCCCTCGGCCGGCGTGTAGGTATGTAGAAAACAAATAGGTCCGGCGAGCAGTAGCGGCGGAACACCTTCAATTAGAGGGGGGGGGCACGGCACTGCCGACTTTTAGTCCCATTCTTTCCATGCAACGCCCATAGGACTACGTCTGTTTAAAGGCCAAAATTAAAGAGGGAACGGTGCCCCGGTGCTTTCCCCGTTCCGCCGCCTATGCCGGCGAGGGTACAAGAGATTATATTGTCATTCATCGACCGCGAAAAAAAGAATGTCCGGGACACAAATGATATGGAATGTTACAATTGTCGGCTCCCAAATACAATAGCTTCACCTGACAGACCTCATCTATCTGACTTCAAAAGTTTCGATCATCCATTCCATATTGCATTAAATTCGTCAATCACTTGATGGTCTGATATTTGTTCATGGTTTTATTGAACCACATTTGTGGACGAATGTTTGCTGAGACGAAGATAGCGCAGACAAAGGTTTGCGGACGAAAATATGCGCAGACAGAGATTTGCGGACGAAGATTTGCGTGGACAAAGAAATGCGTGAACGAAAAATTCGGACGAAGATTTGCTAACGAAGATTTGCGGACGAAGATTTGCGGACGAAGATTTGCGGACGAAGATTTGCCGGGACGAAGATTTGCGCGGACGAAGAAATGCGGACGAAGATTTGCGTAGACGAAGAAATGCGTGGACGAAAAAATGCGGACGAAGATTTGCGGACGAAGATTTGCGGGGACGAAGATTTGCGGACGAAGATATGCGCAGACGAAGATTTGCGTGGACGAAGAAATGCGGACGAAGATTTGCGTAGACGAAGAAATGCGTGGACGAAAAAATGCTTGACGAAGAAATGCGCCGACGAAGAAATGCGGAAACGAAGAAATGCGCTACGAATATTTGCGCTTACGAAGAAATGCGAGACGAAATAATGCGACACGAATAAATGCGCCGACGAAGATTTGCGGACGAAGAAATGCGGACGAAGAATTGCGCGACGAAGAAATGCCATACGAAGATTTGTCCTGGAATCTGCGAACTGTGATGACTGGCGAGTTGTAAACAATCATGTTCACTCATCCCATGCGATATTCGATGTTTCTTACGTCACGGAATAAAAATTCCTGTTGTTGTCTTTTCGTAATGAACGACGCTTTGACATTTTCAAATTAAATATGATAAGATTTAAATATTGGTTAACTTGGTGAAAACAACGGCAAAAAATGGTAAACATTATGAATAAATGTCTAATGATGTCATATAATTTTGCCTAGTCATGCTAATGCACTTCTCGTCTTTTCTCGAACTGAATCATCCTTGCTTATAATCGAATGCGGCGAAATAGCGGCGCACTTGGCTGACGTTCTTTGTGGATGGTGTACGTGGTTTTACTTTATTTTAAAATTCGTTTGGTATTTGTTGCATTATCCTTCAAAAAGCCTAAACAAGCTAATCCCAGGGTCGTCACTTAACAGGCTCTACAGCTGCAGCAACGAGACACGAGTGAGGAGAAATGGAATTTCCTGATCTGGGGAAACACTGTTCGGAGAGCTTTTGCAGGCAAATCGACTTCTTGCCTGTAAAATGTGATGCATGTCAGAAAGTTTTCTGTAGTGATCATTTCACGTACAGCTCGCATCAATGCCCTTCTGCGTACAAGAAAGATGTCCAGGTGCCAGTCTGCCCCCTGTGCAACGTCCCAGTACCCATGAAGCGGGGGGACATGCCAGATATCTCTGTGAGTGCGCACATTGACAATGACTGCAAAAGTGATCCAGCTGTGAAGAAGAGGAAAATCTATACAAACAGGTGTAACAAGAAGGGCTGCAAGGTGAAGGAACTGATCAAAGTCACCTGTGACAGCTGCCAGCTCAATTTCTGCCTCACTCATCGGCATCCCCAAGATCACGAGTGTGGAGGTGCCGCAAAGGGAGCTTCGACAAGCAGGGCTGGCCTGGCTGCCATGCAGAGGCTTCAGGCATCCAAGGCAGCCCCCAGATCCACCGGAAGCAGTTCATCTTCCAACTCGGGCAGCAGGTGGAGTAGAAATGTGTCTCGCGCCTCTCCCGCAGAGCTGCAAGGGAACCTGACTGAAGATCAGGCACTGGCCAGGGCTATCCAGGAGTCTCTGTCGGAATCCAGACCAATGACCCAGGAGGAAATGGACCGTGAGATCGCCCAGGCCCTGGCCGCTTCAGATGAGGCTCAGAGACCAGCCGCCAGAGCACAGAGACCAACCAACAGCTGTGCTATGGCATGATTGTGATAAATGATAACTGGTTTGTCAGATACCTATGTACTTATTTCAGACATCTATTTTTGTGATGTGATTACTGATTAGTTGGACAGGCAGTACAAAGTGCACAGTGCATGTCTGTGGTATTCCAGAATCCACACCATAATTGCTGGACATGATGTGATCACTGAGTAGGAAGCAAAACCTATTTCAAATGTTATCGCTGCCTTGTATTGCAAGCTGACTCACACTTATTTGCTACCTTCACCATTCATGGTTTGTGTGGTGAAAGCTTTGAATGTGATAATTCCTTGGAATAGGTGGAAATCTGTGTGTGTCACCATTCACTATTAGTGTCTCTAGGTGACCATTTGACTAGGTAACTTTGGCTCAGTGAATTAGAGCAGTGTGACTCAAAACTGCGGCACTGTTACATCATGCAGAATTTTGAACAAGCACCTTTACCTTGTATTGATAGCTTATTGCGTTTGCTTCTGAGTGATATGTGAAATAAATGGAGATAAACTCAGTGTCGATGTGTGGGGACTGTTCAGATTGTCGGCTATCCCATCGTAACAAATGCCTAGCTTTTAGAAGCTTTGCATATTTCGTTCCCAGTATTCGATACACAGGCCGGGCCTTTGCAAAACACGGACGCATTACTCGATTTATGTCCGTCGATGGTCAATATCTTCACAGGTGGCGCTACAGCTGTCACTGTAGGTGGCGCTGGGCTCGCTGATCGAGACCGGCTGCTCCGCCTCTTGCCTGCTGAAGTAATTTATCGTATCCGTATGAGCTGTCTGCCGTTTATCGTAAGATGATCCAATAGCTTGATGTACGGATGCTAATAGCCACGCCCTGCTGTGTTGTGATAGACGGCTGGCAACCATTCGTCAAGCTTAACGACTCGCCACTTTTATCACTCGCTCAATCTTTAATAAATTTATTAAAAAAGAGCGAAAAACAACGCTCGTGAAATATGCGAGCTGATGGGCCGTGCTCTTTATCGTTTCATCTTTGCAACTTATGGGCGCAAAGTGGTCATTGAGTCAGCCATTCTCGTACCCCATTGCACCAGCAATCTATATATCTGCAACATCACTGCTTGAAACGATATTGACATTGTTAGGCTAGAAACCGTATTGCACAGCACGAATGTCTGGCTATCACCTTTATCTGACCATCTTATTATTATTCCCATCGCATGCGGTCTGGAGGACCTCCCTCCCCTCCGCTGTCTTCCTTAGCATGCCTGACCTACCTTCCATCCGGTGTCCTCCCCACCAATTTCCTCCCGGGCCTCTCCTCCCCTGATGAGCTCCGTGCGTGCCGAGTTTCATCCTCCCAGGGGGCTGGGAGCCGGTCTCGACGCTGACAAGAAGTCGACCGGTGAGGGGGGGGGGGACTGAGAGAAACGATAGAGGGAGAGAACAGACGACTCGGAGATGAAGGGTCGTTTGGCAGAGACCAGAGTGGCGGAAGGGAAATAGCTTACCTCCCGTTTCTTTTTTATCAAACGTATTTTCGAATCAAGCGTGAAAAACGCACATTTGAAGACACATTACAATTGAAAAGGAGGCATACCTTTCGTTTACCTTTCCAGTGCTGCAATCCCCCACCACCACCTCTCCTGGTTGTTGGTTTTCCGCGGTGCACTGTACTCGGGTCAAAAAAAAAAGTTTTACCCCTTTTCCCTCTTCCTTATCTTCGGGGCACCGACCGGTGGGAAACGGTTGACAGAGTTTTCTCTAGTGCACCTTTTTATCTAGTCATAATACCAGCTCTATTCTTTTCTTATTGGCTCGGTAAAAAATAGTAAACCAGAGGATACGGTGTTAGGACACAGTATAGGGAGAATATCAGGCTAAATATTTCTCCTTTATCAGGATACCATATCTGTCTCTGATGCTATCCCCCCCCCCCCCGTTGCTACGTCAATCAACCAACACCTTTTCAGAGAAGGGGAGCATCTGGTCTCTTGGGGATCGTGTCTATCGGGCTCCATTAGGAGCGTTCGGTCAGCTGATTGGCACACGCCCCTGCTGGCAATGCCTCGAGGCGATGCCCCAAGGCAATGCCCCAAGGCGGTGCCCCAAGGCGGTGCCTGCGGCAGTGCCTTTGGGGATGAGCGATGGGCTCCAGTAAACGATGCTCCCGACGGGGCGACCGACGGCGAAAGAACATCAGTGGCCAAATAAGCGGCTGGGGGTCTAGCCTGAGGGCTGCAGGGCCTGGTCAATGGTTGGGGATTTGGTCCGCATGTGGACCAGTGTAGGTAGTGGTCTGTGAGTAGACCAGCCCATCACCATCAGTGGACCGGTTGCAATGGAAGGTCAGGCCTTTTTGAATGCATTCAAAATAGGGATACATTCGCGACTAGGTCGGTACTCGGTACCTACTGGTAGAATGTTTTCAAGCTTGCAAAACTGCAAATGACTGTAAGTTAACCCTCGCCGGCCGAGGGGGGGGGGCGGGTGCCGCCCCCCCCCCCATAGGGTTTTTTCGCGATAGCTCCGAACACGCTGGCGATAGAGAGCTGAAACTTGGCATACCTGACCTTTGATCCAAGCCACATCTTTTGACACCAACCGCATTTTTGGGTAAGGTCAGGTCACTGACCTATGACGTCATAAGTGAACCTCTGCACGGTCTTCAGATGTCGCAACTTCGCAACGCCCTCACTGCCAGAGGAGATGTCACAGGGAAATGAAACTTGCAGGATCTATTATCCATTATGAGTCCCACAACTTGTATATCTCGGATTTTTCCTAAAGGTCATATGAGGTCAGGTCATTTTCGTGACCTCACCATTATAAGTCAATGGGGAAAAATGAAAACTGCTATTCTGGCGCCGGGAACGATCTCTAACTATCTCAAGCACACAGAATCGTGATTTGATGCACTCCTTGCAAGGTTAGATGCGTCACTTTTGCAATGTTGACCTTGCGTGACGTCATTTATGACGTCATCAAGGTCATATTAGTTTTTCGTCAATAACTCTTGATCAAATTGAGCTAGCGAGTCGGGAAAGCCACCAATGGACTCAGGAAGACCTGCCGAATCGAATGATATGCGACATGACCTCTTTCGACCAACTTCGTGACCTGGAGGTGCTGACCTGACCTTGACCTGAGGTCAACACCCCAAGTTGACCTGACCCGGACAAAAAGTATATCATTCGACGCGCCTGAGCGAGACGAACACGATGCTGCCAAAATCGGCGCTCTGCGGCCGTTTTTTGCGAAGTTATTCACCAAAAACTGAACCGTACCTTGGGGCACTTGACCTGACCTCAGAGGTCACCGGTTGACCTAGGACCTTAAAATCGGGTACCAATCTCTGCGTCTCGTAACGGCGCACACGCTAGTTTTTTCCGCGACGCGCTAGCTCCACCAGGGGCGAAACGGCGAGGGGGGGGGGTCGTACCCGCCCCCCCCCCCCCTCGGCCGGCGCGTATGTAGAAAACCAATAGGTCCGGCGAGGGTTAATGCAACGAATGGCCATGCTTGCGGGGCAGCCGTATTGCAATGTCAGTAGGCTGCACTTGTATGTAATTTATCATCTCGTGATAAATGCGGTACTGCTGAGGTGATTTATCAATCGCCAGCTGTGTGGTCTCAGGACTGTCAAACTCGGCGTGTGTGAAACACATGCAATAGTGGAACAGCTGCATATAACCGTCGCAATCCTATTGATGTTAGAGCTTTCAGCTTTGGCTTCGAGAGCTTTGGCCGAGCCCTATAGGATGTTTCAGTCGCACTTTTGTGACCCGCGCCAATCAAACATTCACCGTCCTGAGACTAAATGCTGTAGACCCAAGGACAATTTTCTCTCATGCCATCTTCTCAGTCAACAAAAACACAGTGGCCCCCACATTATCATCAGCGTCACGCCAAGTGTGGATCGCTAATGATTGTAAATCCATACATACCTGCATTACACATACGGTAAATAATTAAATATGCATACATACATGCCATATTGCTTACCATTCTACTACCATACTTACCAAGACGTCTCCGGTCTCGGTAAGTCTAATAAGTCGTAAGTCGGTTGAAGCATATACCGTCGGAGCGACTGGCATATGCGACATGGCCATCTTGTTTTAGTCAATAGCCTGTCACGCCACAGGGCTCTCCAGAGAATAGTCCTGATAGCTATCACTAGTCGCCACTATAGGTACCACCAATATGGAGCCAGAAAGCGATATGGGATGGGAATGCGGATGTATTCCGCTCCGTGCTGAAAGCTAGAAGCATGGAATAGATGTTTAGTTTGGACGGAACAAAAGATTGAATACCTTTAATGATTGTCAAAAAGTTTATTTTGTTTCGGGACATTGGTTTTAAAGCATCATAAATCGTGCCCGTCGAGGACTTCATTAGGGATGAGAAACCTAAGCTGCATACGGCTTGCTATTTAGATAAACTCACACCGCCGGTCTATAAGATCAAGAATGGTGCTTCAACCGATCATTACAATCACATACTTCTTTATAATAGATAAGTCTGCGTTACAACTTACAAGTTTACAAAAATACATACATTCATCCTATGCTAGTAAAAAAAGACCGGCACCATAGTTGAGGGTGACGGAATACTGCATTCAATGTAATTCTATTTATCTCCGGTCCCCCATCGGTACTGAATCCCAGCAGGGGGAGCTCAGCCACGATCTATCTTACTAATCGCCTCTGGCACGGTTGGCCGGCAGGGGCACTTCCCCTCCTCCCCTCCTCCCCTCCGCTCCCCTTCCCCTCCCCTCCCCTCCGCTCCCCTTCCCGCGTGCGCGATTAGCGACGCTTCAGCTGCGATGCGTGCTCCAGCAGCGCTGATGGGCGATGGCAGCCAGGAGAAGAGAGAGAGAGAGAGAGAGAGAGAGAGAGAGAGAGAGAGAGAGAGAGAGAGAGAGAGAGAGAGAGAGAGAGAGAGAGAGAGAGTAGAGAGAGAGAGAGAGAGAGAGAGAGAGAGAGAGGGTGATGGTCGAAGGGTCCCCGTGCTATCTGCTCCCTTCCTCTCTACTGTTTCATCCTGTCTGTCGTGCAGACAATATTACTTCAGTGCAATGCAATGGAACAATAGTGAGTACATTATTCGTGATAAACATTTGTTTATTTTTGCAGAATTTTCACGTCCCATCGCCAACCGGTGATTGCGGCGATCATAATTTATCTAAAATATTTTTGTGTCACTAAGTGCAGGCGTCGTTCGGCAGTTTCTTACTTACTGTGCGAATTTATGTTGTAATGACCTTGTTTGTACGAGGGTTTTTACTTTCTACAAAAAAAGAACTTCGCAGCCATCATCCGTCTCTTATTCGTTAGGTATAGTGGAACATATCCCGTGCAAGTTTAAAATCTGTATTCAACGCCACACATGAAGGTAGCATCCCTCTTGTTCACAGCTCTCGATGCTCCCATCACGAGAAGCTCAGCGGATATTGTTTTTGCGTCTTTTGCAGCCTCTGGTGACCATTCCACGCGGCACAGCTCATTTCCTGTGGTCATGGATCGTATCCTGGTCTGAGAGCGGCGCCGATCAGTATTCATTGGGTGGTGCACTGTCCTAATGCAATAACCGTCGGTCGTAGCTTGTTTATCCAGCGTGCTGTCAATGGTGGTCGACGAATAGAGCGTCCCGAGGGACCGGCAGGCTTCCGCCCTACGCTCCTAAAACTCCCAAACTCCCAATGCCCAGAAGGCCAAGGTCCCAAGTCCTATGGCCCAATAACAAGCAAGGCAATCTGAAGATCTTCAGGCTTCCGAATTTCACCCAGGTGGCGCAGTAGGTTCATGCACCTATATTATATGCACCTATGTTACCTATATGCACCCCTATCATACCATAGTATATCGGGCATACTCCCCCCCCCCCCAAAAGAGGTTCGTAACATGTAAGTGTTTTCTGCGCTAAAGTACTTGAAATTTTTGTGAGCAGCAGGTAAGTTTTTAGGTTTTGTTCGTAGAAAGTTTAAAGCATTTATGGTTCTACGTTCTTCTTTTATTGCATTAGAAGTAAAAAGTGACCAAATCAACTTTTCCCGGATATTTTTCCTTGTTCGTAATCGTATGCGCGTGAGGTAAGGTCGCTCCTCAGTCCTCCCCGGCGCCAACCAGACTTCGAGCAGCGCTTTCACTCCAGGATGCTTAGCATGATAGCTACGGCGTATTTTTATGGCTAGTACCATGAACCTCTCCTAGGTAGGTACTCTATTCAGGATGCAACATTTTCCATAAGACTGAGATTAGAATTATAAAAAAAAAACATGAAATGCATTGCAATTTGCAGTGTTTGCTAGTTTATTAGAAAGCCATTGTGTGTAAGTACTGAGCGAATGAAATGTTGCTCGTATATACTTTTTGTCAACGTCAATTCAAAATTATCAGGCACCATGATGTAGGTATGCATTAGGACAATCGAAATCATTTCATAAAACTCAGCAGAGACAGAACGACAGCTTCAAATTGACAAAAAAAAACAGCAAAGACTCATGACTGCAGACTTGATAAAACACCAAACTACGCATCATGAAGTTGATTGCAATTGCAGTGACTTTGCAGTGAGTGAAATGCAATGCCCAATGGTTTTACCAATACCATAGACATTAGAGTTGAGCTGCCGTCAATGGATTTCTATTACCTGAGGTTGCATATCTAACTCATAAAATGCGATAGACCTTCATCGTGCGACCGTCTATTATAGACGGTGTGTCATCGGCCTATAGGCCGATGACATTCGCCACTCATGCTGTCCATATCGACAGGTAACTCATGCAGGCCAGTTTGACGAGTTGGGCAAATTGTAAGCAATGATGCTGTTATTGACGGTTGTCTTTATGTGAATTCAAAGATACGGTGATGCACAACTCAAAACACTTATTCTTGTTACATGCCTGTGGATCGGCTACGTCTTGCATGACTATCGGCCATAAGACGCCTAATACGGAAAATTACATTAGTAGCATTTGCATTGGGATCGGTTTCTTTTAGGCATTGTAATTAGAACACCAAGGCAACCGTTCATTACAGTGACATTGCTTCCTAGACTAAATAATCAAATTGATTTTCCATGTACTGTAACAACGAAAAGAAACAATGCAAGATCTCTGGGTCATCAAAAGCCACTGCGCAACATTTCATTAACCCGCGCATGACTGGAGCATTTTTCCATAACACGAGTGACTGGGGGAGGGGGCTCTCCAGAGCCCCCCCCCCCCCCTCTTATCTCCGAAACTACTGGGCTGATCGTCAAAATTCAAACGGGGTCCGATAGCCCTAGAAAAACTGTCGAACGAAACCTATTTTCATTGACCTCGAGTCACCGATGACGTCAAAGGTCAGGTCAAAGTGAATAGCATCGGCATTTTTGCTTGTTCACAATCTAGGCTCTGGCCGCCGGCTGACAAGTCCGATCAGGCGCATTTTTGGTTTATGCACTCCTTAATATATGCTTTAGATACCATAAGGGTACCGAACTCTTACTTCGAATTTTTCAGGTCAAGGCCAGGTCATCCTAGGTCACGAAAATTGTATATCATGTATCGGTCACGTGACGCATGTTTTATGGTCCATTTCACTCGTATATTTCGGAAATAATGGTGTCTGTGTCTTTCAGCTGCATTTACCGGAGGTTAGGTTACTTTCAGGTCAGAAAAGGTCAAATTTTAAAAATGAAATTTTTCAACAAAAAGGTGCCTATCAGATGCAGTTTTTAAGCTCATGAATACGATGGTGCCATTTATATTGCTGTGCGATGTCAAAAACGTACTGAAAATGGTTTTGAAAAATACATAATTGTAAAATTTTGACAATAATGCTAATAAGTTGGCTATTTTTAAAGAAATTTGGCTAAAACTTGCTTGAGTAGTTTATCAGTGTGTGTTCTATCACATATATTCCGGTTGTTGCGGTTTTTTTTTTGTAAACATCAAAATATATATTTTTGTAATTGTAAAAACATATTTTTCAAAATTTTGAAAATTTCGAAACTTTGAGATAGCAGTTTGATAGCTACGTGTATTTGTAGTCAACTGATACAAAGAAATTGGATCTAGCCTTAAAACTAAGTTATTGAGAGCGTTTGCCGTAATTCAATATTTTGCATCAAAATCGGCCGACATGACGTCACTCTGGCGTCATTTCCGGCCAAACCGTGGTAGCTAGAAAGTTAAAAATTTTAAATAAGGTGTCAAATTGATGCCGCTGAGGTAACCGCAAGATTTGTGTTGATCCCTCAAACGGTTTAGAAGATATTGCCAAAAAACGGGAAGGGGGTCTCTGTAGAGCCCCCCCCCCCCTCCCCCAGTCATGCGTGGGTTAAAACACATGAAGCTCGTATCCACGGATGTGCCGTGTCTCGAGTGTTTTCGTGCCTATATATTTAGCAGGCATCAGTGATCAGCACCCCCTGGATCCAGTTGCGCCTAGTGTTGGAGATTCGCTGATGACAGAACATACAGAAGGCATATTTACATAGCACGGGAGAGGACTGAGACCTAATGGCGCGTCCCACCGCTCCTCGCCGCACTAACGATACTATTGATTTGTAGATTTGGCAGGGAACACCGCTGTGTCATCAACTGCTTATCGTAACCCTCCCTTTCCTGTCCCTCTCGGTTGGCTCTTTCCATAACGATCATTCTCTCTCTCGCTCTCGCTCTCGCTCTCTCTCTCTCTCTCTCTCTCTCTCTCTCTCTCTCTCTCTCTCTCTCTCTCTCTCTCTCTCTCTCTCTCTCTCTCTCTCTCTCTCTCTCTCTCTCCTCTCTCTCTCTCTCTCTCTCTCTCTCTCTCTCTCTCTCTCTCTCATATGAGTATTGTTCGTGAGAAAGGGTCCTGTTCTCCAGCCCATTGCTCGTGACCAGTACGACTCCATCTCAAACAGTGTCGTTGTGAAACCACGAGTCGAAAGACGTACTGATCCACTTGTCGATGTTGACGACGGTCTTGTTGAAGATGTCCTTGTAGATGTAGACGCGCTCCTCTTGTATGTCGTTGATGCTGAACCACTGGTAGCGGTAGGGCAGCGGCAGTTTCATGAGGAACTCGAACTGCTGGTCGCTGGTGGGGAAGGCCTGTTGAAGAGTACCTACCTAATTTGCACCAGTTACCAGCGCCATCCCTTCATTCCTTGTTTGACTGAGAGTTGTGACATTTTGACTACTTTACCTTTAGTTCGCCCAACTTTGGGTGAACCCTGAACAAGGTTTGTGATTTCAGAAAGACGCAAAAAGCCGGGCCCGGCAGCAAAGGTGCACGAAGTAAACAAGCCCCGACTTCCTGGGAGCCCAGGGGTTCCCCAGCGCCGAGCGGCGTCGGACCGATCTGATTGGTCGGTCAAACCACACGCCCCGCCCCCGACTCCGCCCACTCTCATCAGCTGACTGTTGCAGGCTCACACGAGGAGGAAGCTTCGTGAAATTCGTGGGTCAGCTGCCGGCTCTGTAGTGCAATGGCGGCATTAATGGCCACTTTACACTAATATATCTTGGATGATCCAAGGCAGAAAAAATATTATACCCCTCTCCAAATCAAAAGTGGTAGGTTATTTATCTACCCCCCCCCCCCCAAAAGCAAGGAAAAGAAAAAAACGATGCCCATTTAACGAGCTTGCTCGAAACCTCCTGCTATCGACCTTCCTTGCCCACTTAAAAACATTTTTTGCTTATTATGTGTATTGCATTTCTAGCTTAAAAAAGTACATTTATAGTAAACTCTGGAGAATGAGTTCACTTATACGTGTCGCATTCCTGCAAATTTGAGTTCAGAGCTAGCACCAGTGGCGAATCCATCGGAGCAGATTACACATGCATAAACACACAGATCTGTTCGGTCGTATGCGGTCGAATTTGGTGTGTGGTCGCGACAGCTGGGTGGCAGCGTTTTGTGAGCTGGTCCTGGGCTGGTATCAGCGGTGACACACCAGTTCTGCTGTCCCAGCGGTCTCGGGTGGCCCTCCGTTAGCCGAGACCGTCCCGGTCGCCTCCACTTTCGCCGGTTGTATCGGCTGGCCCTGCTGTCCCAGTCCCGGTCTTCTCCGTTATCCTAGCTGCCCGGTTGCCCTGGTTGGCCCGGTTGGCCCGGGCCGCCTCCCCGACCGCCAGATCCACCGTATCCACCATATCCGCCGTATCCACCGCCGTATCCGCCGCCGTATCCACCACCAGATCCCCCGTATCCACCGCCGTATCCGCCGTCACCTCCGTATCCACCATACCCATAACCGCCGTCACCTCCGGATCCGCCATATCCATATCCATATCCTCCTGGACCGCCTCGGCCGCCGCCACCGCCGCCACCGCCGCCACCGCCGCCACCGCCGCCTGAGGGAAATGATTTTAGTAAGCGGAGCGCTAGAGGGATTTGAGTAGAGTGTAGTGTACTATACTATGGCGGTAAGCCCACAGTGAGTTTCTTTTTGCCGACGTTCCGCCTTTTTGTCTTTTTTTTGTCATCTATCACACAATTTGTTAGTACGCCTGCTTCTATGTAAATTCCAGTTTTAGCCCGATGAGCACTTGATGCTACCAGAATATCATCTTCCAAATCTCTCAAAGTAAGTGAATGTTGTAAAGTAAAGTTGTCGATGCACTCCGAAGTCCCAACAAACAAAGTTAGCCAATCACACTTACCTTGGAAGATGTGATTTACATCTTACCTTGGACGGCTACGGCCAAAGCCAGAGCGAGAACCACCAGTATCGTTCGCATGGCGAGGTGTGGGGCCCCCGGCAGGACGCTCTGGTTATGTACCCTTACCCTGCCACAGGCCCCGCCCCTCCTGGCTTCCCCCTACCCCACCCCTCCGCTACCCCCGTGAACGGATGGACTTGTAAGGGAAGGGATAAGGCGCTCTTCTGTTGCAGTGATCGTGTTTGCAGTAGTAGTGCGCTGACGGCAATAACAGCGAATAGTTGCAGCTCCCTCATTCATTGTCTCATTCATTCATTAGTTCATTGATTTGGATTCACTCATTCTTTTCCTCATTCCCTCATTCATTTATTAGTTCATTCATTTTGATTCATTCACTCCTTTGCATTTATTTTATCTCATACCATGCTTATTATTTACGGAAGTCATTATGGTTGATGAGCTTGAAAATAGACATTTTCACGACGACTATGTCGTACAGAGTTGGATGACGATAACATAGATGCAGATTTGGTCAAATTAGTCTCATAGTTTTTTTTTTTTTGCTAGGCTTCCAGCTTAGGAAGCAATCGTTGATCATTTGAATGAGTTATCAAGTAATCAGACATAAATTTTCGTTAAAATATTTTTGGTCTTGTTGGTTCGTAGATGTCTGCACTGTACCAGAATTAAATGAAAAATGTGTGGCTGGAAGCTCTATATGATTTGTGACTACGCTAGTTGAATTGCTAATTGAATGTTTTTTAATGTGCCTATATTTCAATTTAATTGATTTAGGTAAATGCTTGCATGAAAGTTGGCGTCTGTTAACTTGTAAAATCATTCAAATGATCAATGATTGCTTCATCCTAAGCAGTAAGCTGAAAGCCAAAAAAAAACTATGAAACTAATTTTTCCCAAATCTGCATCTAATATGCACCAAATGTGTATCAAACAGCCGTCTTAATTTTGAAAGATTCGATAGCCTACTAGAATTTCAAGTAAGTGCTCACGCACAGCAATATATGCATCGCATCGATATTCGTTGAGCTTCATAAAGCATAACCCGTCACATCTTAGCAATGTTCATTGTTCAATGTGGCAAAGCACATGCAACTTTACATACCCTTTTTGTTGTACTAACACCATTACCATATGCTGAATGATGTCATAGACGGCGGAACGGGGAGGGCACCGGGGCACCGTGCCCCCTTTGCTTTTGGCATTTTAACATTAGCCCTATGGGCGTTGCATGGAAAGAATGGGACCAAAAGTCGGCAGCGCCACAGACAGCTTAATTGAAGGTGTTCCGCCGCTACTGAATGATGTATGCACTGTTGTAGGTATGTCAAATTTAGGTATCATATCGTATATAGGTACGGCCTTACGATAACCTATACCTAGTAAAGAATATTCAAAAGAGACAGCGTAAATTGAAATATCTCCACAGCTGAAGACTGGCATGTCGCAATAGAAAGTCTCCAAGCCAGGTGATGGATGCTCTTATCTCCGCTATCTTTACCTGGCAAACATTAAAAGCCCCATCTTCGTCTCGGAAAAACGGAGCTTGGTGCGAAGGAGAAACTGATCGCGCAGCTTTCGTGGAACTACTGACCAAGCGATAGAATAAAGCTCACCACAAGGTGCTCCTCTTGTTTTTGCGGAAATTCCAATAGCGCAGCTCTTCGTGAACACAGGGACATCCCTGTTTGCCCATCGGTCGCTTCAGGGGGCCTGTTGTTTTGATCGGCCCCTGACCACAAGCAGTCGTCCAGCTACCCTTCCAATGACCTACAGTGGCGCCTCACATCATGGCCTCTTCTATCGCATACATTTCTGTCTCTGCACGCCACCATAGTGCATACTTTTCAACGAATCGTGTTCACGGCTGGGAAGACCGTGTGAAGGCGGTTACCTACTTCTCAGATGGTGGCGATGTAGCTGCGCTGTTGGCCAATGAAGGGGCTCGGTGGGCGATGGGTGAGCACTGCTCAGCCAATGAGGGGCCTGGAACCGGTTGGATTATCTACCGGGAGGCCCACTCCGTATGAGGTGTTGTGGCGAGCATGGTGCGGCGTTGGTGGTGTATTGCTCAATTTTAAGTTTTTAACTACGTAACACGCTCGCTGAAGTCGGCATAGAAGTTAAGAGGCCTTAGCAAAGGCATATCATACATCATATCTCTTCATAACGATCTGATCCAAGTCGCTATCCAGGGGTTTGTTTATTTGTTTGCTTGTTTGTTTGTTTGTTTGTTGTTTGTTTGTTTGTTTGTTTGCTTGTTTGCTTATTGTTTTTTAACAGCTTCGGCAAAATGGTTGCGGAGTGCTGGCTTGGGAATGCACCTAAATCATACGGAATACATAAACATAACTGTTTTCATCATGTTGAGGCGCTTTGCATGATATAGGTGCTTTTGAAAAGGTCAATTGGGTGTTTGAGATCACTAAATGATTCAAATGCGATTCTCAGCAGCTTTAAGTGTTGCCTTATTGCCACCATAAATAGATTAGAATAAATAAAATGTGATGGTTATAAAATGCTTGGGTATATGCCTTCTTTGTCATAGTATCAGACATTATCATCGATTACAACACTGAAATGAATCCATAATTTGAAGATATTTGCTGTAAAAGATATTTGGTACAGTTTTGGTCAAACTAGGTGCATTCGCCAGATAGCCCGTCGTGAAAACGGCTATTATCCGTGCCCGTTTCCAGTCTTTTTTGTGGTTGTAAGCGTTCCAATATATGAAATGATGTTTGTCCTATGTGTTTTGGTGAGTGTCAAGGTCACACGAAGATCAGGCACAGGCAGTTGACCTTAGATGACCTTGTTTCACTTTCAAGTTTTACATGTTTCTTGGGTAGTTTTTATAGTTGATTTCAAACTTGTGTCATTACGAGCGAGCGCGAAGCGCGAGCGAGCCTTTTTAAGTAGCGGAAAAATCTCAGTACCTACGAGCGGCCCGACCCGGCCCGGCACCGGCCTGTAACGCTTTTGAAAGGCTTATATCTCAGTAACCGCTGGGGTTGATTGATATCCGGTCATTAGGTATGTATGTACGCACTGGCGGATCCAGACCTGCGTTTCCATGTATGGCCACTTATTTTTCGTCACAGCCCTGAGACGATTTCTTTTTTAAACTAAAAATAAAATAAAAAATATAGAAGTGGTAGCCCACCCGACCCGTGCCTTTATATTACTTTAAAAACACTTAAAATTGCTTTTGTTGACCAGTTAGCCCACTCCGGGTCGGTGCTTGGCGCAGCCTTCGCGGGCCGGGAGGTGTCGGTTGGACACCCCTGCCGTTCGGCCCCTGATCAAGCTTGAGCTTCGCGGAAAAAACAAGCGTGTGGCCCGTGAGTAACGAGAGGAAGATCATTGGTTGACCTTCCAGTCCAGGTCACACCAGTATCCCAAAATTTGTCTATTTGGTGCGAACTGACATCCAAATGAAAATTACTTTGCACTCTCATCCCCATTTAATAAGAGCTATTTCCCACTTCCATGTGTAAAATTGATGAGAGAATAGTCGTACCAAATTTCGCCTCAGGGGGGGGGGGGCGGATATCCCCCGTCGGTGCGCGTGTTAACAGCGGAAAGGAGTTTCTAAAGGAACTTCATTATCGAAGGCTGGAACTTACCAGCAATCAATCATTTTAATGACCAATCCCGGTGCATTTGGGGGGGGGGGCTAATTTATATTGCCGCCCCTGTCGAGTTTCGAATGGGGGGTTTAGCCCCTGCCGCCCCCCCCTGGATCCGCCAGTGTATTTACGGTAGTTGCATCCCTTCTTTCAATTATCGGACCACTCTCGATGTACAGGGTGACCCACACTGCACGTGCAAAATGCAATATGAAGAGGTGTCAAGTTTACTCCCACTACAAAACTCGTCAATTACTGGGGCGATTGCACTGAAAATTGGCGTGTGGATAGGCATCCAAATTGCGCCCGAGAGTACACCATGTTGGTTTAGTTCATGGTGCTCGAGAGAATGCTAGACGACGTGCGATGAAAGGCATCTAATTATGATCGCTTACTACTTTTTAAGTTCGCATGGATCACGTGGCAAGGTGCCGCGACAAAAGAGGCCCGGGAGGCACTGTTTTCCCTGAATCGGTATCTACTCGCTGTCACGAGCGGGTTGTCCAGGGGCGCCGCACCTCGCCACAACTCTATGGTAGTCGGAGCCCCTGGAGCAGATTATCCCGGTGGTATAAAGAGCCCGCTGCTACCGCAGTTGGCTTAGAGTTGACCATGCAGTGGTTCAGCCCCCTGTTCCTGGCTGTGCTCCTTCTGTCGCTGCTGGCGGCAGCCTCAGGCGCCCGTGAGTTGAACAAATAACAATCGTCCTTATGCCACCCAACTTCAGTTGATGGCCTTCATTTTTAGAGCTATAGGATTGTAGTCAGTCTCAACAGTCTAGTACCTATGTCATTCGAGACTCGAGTAGAACCTGATCGTTGATTATCACAATGCATTGAGTCTGTTTTACACAAATGAATGGATCTACATTTAATATAAATGTGGTTAAAAACCTAAGCCTCATGCTAAAGTATATTAACAAAAAGGTCAAATGAATTGTCTAATTCTTTTGGCCTTTTTGTAAATATACTTTAGCATGAGGCTTGAGTTTTTAATAACATTTATATTTTTAATCATGAGCCTCAAAACAGCGCTATCTTACATCAATCTACATTTATTATACACAATCACACTAGCTGAAATGAAGATGACCTGACGTTCTTTCTCTCATTTTTCAGCTGAGGCTTGCTGCGGCGGCGGCGGTGGCGGCGGCGGCGGCGGTGGTTTCGGCGGCGGCGGCGGCGGCGGCGGTGGCGGTGGACGCTAAATGAAGCACCGCCTCAAAGGTGTATATTATTACGAGCGTAAGCCTCCGGATGCCTGTAGGTCTCTGTATACAGATCAATCGATACCTATCGATCCTGGTAGACAGAGGCTCGGAAGCTGGATGGGCTTACCAGTGCACTGATTGTGCTGTGAAATATACACCAGAAACCTAGTCGTGTTTGCTGTTATCGGTTAAAAACAGAACTCCCTGTGCAAACAAACTTTAGATTCTGACAATTTGAAACAAAAAAGCAATCGGTAACCTTCTTCCAGTGGCAGGCAAGATCGAAATTGAGGAATCGATATTTTATAGGACATCGCCAATAACAAATTCGTGAAACTGGTAATCAGCACGTAACACTCGGAACGTAACCGTCCATATGTACTCGTAGCTGCAAGTGCGTATCTGTTCCATCGTTAACCTTCTTTATCGGTCAGCCACCGCTTAAAGTTACACTTGCAATGTAAAATAAATAAAATAAGTGAAATAAATAAATAAACAACGCAATCAGCTTGCCTATGGTTTAAGAAAATAAGTAAGTTGAAGTAAGCAAGTGAGTGAGTAAATATAAACATGTTTTCCCTCCACCCTCTAAACAGAAACGTTTGGTAATGTAACAGCTGGAAGCTGTGACATTTTTTCTCCGTACGTCAAAAAGGACATCTCACACACTCTATACGTAAGGACGATCGCACTGCCTGCCGCGGCGCTGAGCCGGCGTGGGGAGGGAGTCGACCAAACGATTACCCGACCGTCGGCCGGTCACCATTAAGCGAAGATCAAAGGCTCGCCGAAGGGTGGAGTTCCAACACACCCATCCGGGCCGGCGCAGTGGCCGCCGACAAACGTAACGCAGCCGGAAACACCTGCTCCCGGTGCTCGACCAGCCTCCCGACGCCTGGCGCCACGCACATCCTGCCGACGCAGCTGACAGGAAGGTGGGAGGATGCCGTTGCGGTCAGCCGTCCGGCACAGGCAGGGACCGACATCCGGCGAAAATCGAGTGTGAAAACGTCATCCGGCAGGAGACAGCTGAGACGGATGAGCCGTGCTAGTGAGGAAGACGTCACGTTCCGGCGGAATGGAGGAGGAGGACGACGGTCTCGACTCCGGATGCGAGACGGGATGTCGCCAATTTTCTGCCCCGGTCGGGGAGGCCCGGCGACGCCCGGAACCTCCGGCCCGGAAATCACAGGCGAACAAAACTCAGCGGAGAAGGAGAGAGGGGAACAGACTACGGGATCAGACCACGAGATTCAGACAGACCCGAGACCGACCACCGGAGGCCGACCACCAGAGACAGAACGCCTCGGGACTCGGCGCGGGACACCGCCCCGCCCGGCTTCGGCCGGAGCGGCCTCTCTGCTGATCGGATCATCACTGCACCGGACCTCAGCTGGAGTGGACAGCAATCATCAAACACTGTCAAGTGAGTCATCTCATCTGTCCGCCTCATCAAGACTGCCTCCCCGTCATGGACAATTCACCTCCCATTTACCCATCGGATGTCTCTGATCTGGATTACAAATGCCACTCCCTGGGGTCTAACCTGAGCCACCATTAGAGGGTAATGGATTTAACATCGTGGGAGTGTTATTCGGCAGGGAAGGGAGGGCAGATGGTCGCTACATTCCGCTCCCGACCGAGCAGCGCGGCAGTGGGGCGTCTGTTTGTAAAGACGGGGAGGGGCTAATGGGCCTGACTGGTCCGGCCTTGTCTATGGGATAGACAGAGGGGTTAGAGGGACAGCCGGGGCGGGTTAGTAATGGTCAGTGTAGGCTAATGGCTCACCATTACATTGGTATTGGGGTGGCACTATCTGTCGGCCATCACGCGCGCGGTCCGGCCGCAGTGGGGTGTGGGATTCGAGGGGAGGGGAACAGGTCAGGTGGTATCATTTTTGGGGCGCTGGTCACCATTGACGCGTCAAACTACGTCAGATGACGTCATGACAGTTCAATTGGCGATGTTTGTAATTAATCTTTTTTTTGCGGTGAGGGAGCTAGGATTAGGTTTAAGGCTAGGTTTGTATCGAGAATGGCGAGTTGACTATCTCGATCGCAATGCACCGTTTAGGACTTGAGCTTGACCACTGCTGTATCGCCCGTTTGTAAATATAGCGTGAAAATTTAACAATCTGTCTGAAAAAAAAAAGAAGGGAGGGTTACTCCAGATATGTTGCTGATTCGGATTCACAGAGACCGCTAACGTAATTATCATTGAGTCGTCATCGTCGATCACACGGCCTCACGCCGGCCTCACACCACAGGTTCACTGGAGTTAAATGGGACTACGCCACGGCCGTCTGATCATCAATCAACGGAAATGCAATGATCACCCCTCACGACGCGACCATCACAGATACATTTTTTTTTGAAGCTAGCAGGTCAGCATAAGTTGTTTCATAATCTAACTAGTTTGAACTCGGTAGGCCAGCGTATCAATCCATTGTCAATCTAGTGTTAATTCCAAGTCTGTCAATCGATTCTCAATTCTTACAAGTGCTATTCGAGATAAATCGACGGTCAGCGTAGGATCGCCACATTCCTGGGACAGATTCACCATTTGGATAAGGTTTGATACGAAGGCGGCCCAAGAAGTCGTGACGTGTTCAGTTACATTCGGATAAGGAGAGTAAACATAAACATCAAACATTATTCTGCTCCTTCGGCAGCTCAGCGCCAGAACAAGAACGCTGGGGGTCTGAATCGCCTTCCGGGTTGTTATTAAATCAGCATTGAGTCGTTTCGTGATTCGCGTTCATATAACCGATACAAATCTGAATCACCTTTTCAATCGTTATAAATTTATCGCTGTTCGTAACCTGTCAATCAATCCCCCTTTCTCTCCTAGCATTATCAGTACCTAACGGATATTGATGCCAGCTCCCCCTTCGAGGTATATCAAAGAATAACGTGGAAATGTTACGGTTGCTAAATTGATGCATCATTTGAGACAATGGATCATAAACATCAAGCGAGTTACCGTTCAATGTGACGTGATTATGTCAAAAATGTCACCCTGCTTGCACACGCCTAGAGTTGGTTACGGAGGGAAGCGAGAAATTACCGCAGCTCATGTCCTTCATGTAGAATAAAGAATTTGTTCTATTCAGGTCAGATTGTCCCCAGGCCACCTTACTGAACGAGATGCAGATCCTAATTAGCTGATGTTGGACCTGTGAGCTTTTCTCTAAACTGAGCGATTGTAGTCCGCGCGAAATGAAAAATGTATGACCTTGACCTTAAACATGACCTTAAACAATTAACAGGTCAATTGACGCACCAACGGTAGCACCACTAGCGCCACCTACAAGATCCATTGCCTTCGGCACAAACTCCGACAGCGCTCAGATGCAGCTGACAGTACTAGCAGTGCCGCCTAGCGTGAAATAGACCAAGCTGGTTCCCTAAACTGCCGCAAGAGGTCCCTCGTGTCGGCACGCAATTGCGTGTGACTGACTGAAATGAGTGGGTGAGTGAGAGGGCGAATGTGAATGATCATAGTGAGAGAGAGAGAGAGAGAGAGAGAGAGAGAGAGTGAGCGAGAGAGAGAGAGAGAGAGAGAGAGAGAGAGAGAGAGAGAGAGAGAGAGAGAGAGAGAGAGAGAGAGAGAGAGAGAGAGAGAGAGAGCGAGAAGGTGAGTGAGCGAGAGAGTGAGTAAGCGAGAAGGTGAGTGAGCGAGAGAATGAGTAAGCGAGAGAGTGAGTGAGCGAGAGAGAGAGAGAGAGAGAGAGAGAGAGAGAGAGAGAGAGAGAGAGAGAGAGAGAGAGAGAGAGAGAGAGAGAGAGAGAGAGAGAGAGAGAGAAAGAGGGAGGAGGATGTCGAAGCAAAACGTTTTAATTCAGTCTTTACAAAGATCGACCCCATAAATGAAAGCTTTTGGTACGAATGAGATGCGTGGCACTCTACTGCCACCTAGCCCGTGTAACCTACAACTACATCCACTAGGCGGCGCCAAAAGCGTCGATGAGTCGACGCTCGATGAGTCGATGAGTCGAGAATGGTCGCCGGTCAGGTGTGGAACAAGGTCATATCCCCGCTAAGCTCATAATTACAAGCATTTAAAAATGGTTATCATCTAACTCTCTGCGTTGGCTTAAATTACAGATATCGTATAGATTCGATGAAATATCTTTTGTTTAAAGGACTCAGAGCAATAACAAACCAAAGGTCTGAGTTTCAACTTCGTTTCAACATCTAACATATGAGGGAATCAAACAAGATAGCTTTTGATCACAGGGCACATTCTCAAATGATCTAAATAACATTTAGTGATCATTGCATTGAAATTACACTTAATTTATCGTAAACATCCGAGTAGGGTATGATACTTCATTGCAAATCAGTAGGCAAGGTGTGAATTGCTAATGTAGACCAGAGGAAGCCAAGGGCGTGGGCAGTAGATCTCACATCCAGTCCCGTCGGATTGGAGAGCGCTGGCCCAGCAAGCCCTCAGCTCAGCGGAATCGCGAACAATGCACAAACATGGACCTGCTGAGAGAAACGAATTATCTGGTAAGACAGCTGGACGAACCCCTCTTTCAACGATTGACCCACGCTGACCTCAGTAGGAAGGCGGACAAATTTGCGGGTGGTCAAAAAAGGGGGAGAAATTGACAGCAGTCACATACGATCAAAATTTTAGTAAATCTTGGTGAACAACTCTACGGTCTAAATCTGGGAGAAACAGGTTACCTTCGTCAGTCGAAACCAAACTCTACATCGCGAGTCAGGTTAACATTAGATTAGCAGACAATTATAGGCTAAAACAGGAATGGGGAAACTAATTGTGTTATGATTAAGCGCGCATCACTAAAACTTTGACATTGCCACCCCAAGCCTAGGAGAGCAGTCATCTCATGTCAAGCGTGGTGTGAAAAGCTACTGACAACTGTACTTACAAAGTTTTGGAGGGACACGCTGAAATTAATGAATTCAGATGATAAATCAGTAACATGCAACAATTCAAGTCATATTATTCCCAGTAACATCCGTTAGTTGATCTCTTTCTATTGACATGATCTATTGAACATGGAATTTCAATGTCAATGACCATTGACCCCTCAGGTCATACTAATCTCATATCTGGCCTTGGATGCTAGCAAAACAGTTTCAGACCAGTGCGGTTTCACTTAAAAGGGATATCCTGGAATTGAAATTTATAAGGCATCATTGAACATGACAAACTTTGTCAGATGGCGGAACAGATACAACGAAGGGCTGTCTATCGGATTGTCCTCTATCCTGGACAGCTACCTTGACTGAAATTATAATAGCAGGTTTGCCAGCAAAAGTACCCACTAGGTAAATAAATCAAATTACCATTAACACTGGAGAAATGGCAATGAGCGTACTATTGATTACACCAGTCTTTGCCGAGCCATCAATTTAGTTTAAAAATTAGCATCATTCTCCAATGGTCAGTTCCCCATTAGCTTATTGTAATTTACTGCTCCTGTCTCTGATTTGATATAGCCATTTCCCATTGCTGATGTCCCCCATTTGAATAATTGGATACCAAATTTGCCAAATCTGTATACCTTCAACACCATAGCAATCGGTAAACCGAGCTACCTTTAATTAGAACATCACAAGTTGATTGTCCATTGCAAATTAAATAAATCATCTGGACCAGTATGTCAATAAAAATCTGCATTATGCAATTGATTCTAAAAATCGGTTCAGTGGCATAACATGAAATCACATGATTTGGATTGTCCTTAAACCGAAATGCCAAATTGAGACTAATCCGGCGCACTACCTTAGAGTTCCCTTGATGCAAATACTTACGACCCCAGAGAAAGTTGCGACAGCGTGGCGAGGGACGCCAGACAACAATCCACATAAAAAAATATTCATGATCACAAATGATTGGGCACTACCGAGAATTGCTTCATTGAAACCACGTGGAACACTCAAGAGAGTCAAGTTGAAATTCCGACCAAAAGTTGGCGTGTCCAAGGTTAGACGATGAGAAGTCAGGATGTACCAAACCGCCGACGACACGATCTTATGACGTCATTACTGATCAACAAGCGTAAACACAGTCTGTTTCCTGGAATATGATGTCACTGAGTGAATATAGCAAGCTGCGGTGGAGACGTTTCGGCTGGTAGGCGTAAATATCGTGTAGATGAAAGGAATGGTAGATGGTCTGAGTATTTGGCGGCGCAGATTTCTCTATCCAATGATTTTTTTTTCTGTTGTTCATGTCGCGGGTAACAATTGATTCGTACCGCGCAGCGGTGCGCACATGGACTGAAGGGATTCTACGGATCAGACAGGTAAGGAGATACAGAAGGAGTGACTTTGAAGTGGTCGATAGATATTGAAACCGGAATTACACAAGGAGGAAAGGATCTAAGGATGGATGCTAGCCGAAGAGGAGGTATGTTGCAACACTTTCATGTGTTTTTGACTCTGCTGATACGTCTAAGTCTACTAGGATCGGAACTGTCTCACGTTACGGAAGAAGTAAGTATGTTAGGCAGATATCGGAACGAAGAACGCCATAAGACGCCCAAGCTGAGAGGTGGGTCAGAGAGAGACGGGGCGAGGGAGCACCCCGCCCAAGGTGAGTGACAAATACGAAGAAGATGATAGAATAATAAGGCGAGGAGTAATACCGCCGGGATGAGGTAAGTGATAAGTCCACCGTCGGAAAGATCGCAGCATACATCACTCATGACGCTAACGCGCTTGAAAACACATCTGCAGGACAGAATTCCACGGCGTCGGATAAAATTGCAGGATAGATTCAGTCATGGAGTCTTCGAGTCACACCGGTCAATGATTCAAAGGCGCCACTTGCGGGTGCCATGACTGCATGAGAGTACTGAGTAGGTACCTGTCTATGAGCCCGGTGAGACTGCGGTCGTCGGGGTAGCAGGCTTGTGTCCACCGGTTCGTTAGGTGAAAACGCGTAAGACGGTCTCTCACAGAAGGGCTGCAAGGGTCAGTAACCAACGTCCGGCCGCGGGGTTTTAGTAGGGAAACAGAGATGTGCCGTGAGCGGCAGAGGTTGACGGACCAATCATAAGCCACTGAGGAACGCTAATAACTGACGCTACCCGCGTCGATCTTTAGACAAGTAATCGGGGTCAAATGATGTAGGTGTTCGAAGAGAGTGGGCCGGCAGAGATTGATTGAACCAATCACATCCATCGACGAACGCTAATAATGTAATCGCTACCTGCGTTGCACCTTTAGACAAGTAATCAGGGTCAGGTGATGTAGGTGTTCGAGGATATTGGGCCAGGGAGCCCAAGAGGTGCTAGGAAGAGCACACACGATTCCAATGCTGGAATGGGGCGCGATAAGTCGTTGGGAGGTAAGAGTAAGCTTAGATGAAATTTACACTAATCACGGAGTCTATTGACAAATTGCGTTTATTGTCCCTGATATGTACCGCTGGAGGGAGTTAGAACAATTGCTGGGAGGGACTGAGAGGTCGACGCGGGATCAAATTTATTGTAGTGGGATGAGAGAGGTATGACAAAGAGCGTGAGTCTGAGGGAGATTGAGGTATGCGTCATATAGTGTAAGGACCAGCGGGAGATCTAATCTCAGCATTGAGGGCGACATTAAATGGGGATGTACTCGATTATCTTTGGGATGATAGGCATTAGAAAGGGAGAGAATGGTGGGTAGCTATCAGGTATCAGATGGTGGCTTCAGGTTATGTCCTCAAGGGAGGCATCAAAATTATATGCTTTGGGGAGACATCCGTGTCCTAAATTCCTTATGAGACAGATACCATCCTAGGCAGTGAAGACTATATGTTGACAAGCGACAAGCCAGCCTCATTATAAATATTGTTTGTGACGAGCCCCAGGCGCAAGGAACGGTGGCAGAAAGGAATCGGTCAGCTTGAAACCAACGGACCGATCAGCAATTGGAAAATGGGTGTGTAAATTACGTTTGAACAGGAGAGAAATCAAACAGCAAGAAAATCAACTCATTAATCAACCATTTGAGGATCTACCAGCCGAAAACACTCACCTGAGGTCGTTCCAGAGCACGGCGCAGGTCGGCAACCATCTCGGACAGAAAACACCCCCGATGAACGAAATTTTATTAAACAATATTTTTTTTTGAAAACATACTCCCCACCGCTTCCGGACCCCAGGGGGGCATCATCACACTCTGGCGCCCAACGTGGGGCAATGGCTTTGTTGCATGCAACATGAAATCAGCAGAGTTGCACATACCCGAACCCAAAGAAAAAAAATTCAAGTTCGAAGACTGGAGGAGTTATGGAGAGCAAACACGTTGTATCCACTAGCTATGAAGACGGGATATAATCCAGCAGTCCTGAGGAGTTACAGTCCAGAGGAGTTGCAGTCCAGTTGCATGCAACATGCAATCAGCAGAGTTGCGCATACCAGAGCCCAAGAAGAAAATAAGATCGCCGACTGGAGGAGCTGCGAAGAAGAGACACGTTGTATCCACTGGCTATGAAACCAGGATGCCATCAACAGCCCAGAGGAGTTGCAGCCCAGTTGCATGCAATATGCAATCAGCAGAGTTGCACATACCCGAACCCAAGAAAAAATCAAGACCGAAGACTGAACGAGCAATAGAGAAGAAACAGGTTGTACTCACTGACAGGACAGGACATCATCAAACAGTCCAGAGGAGGAAGAGGAGTTGCAGTCCAGTTGCATGCAACATGCAATCAGCAGAGTTGCGCATACCAGAGCCCAAGAAGAAAAATACGATCGACGAACTGGAGGAGCTACGGAGAAGAGACACGGTGTATCCACTGGCTATGAAAACAGGATGTCATCAACAGCCCAGAGGAGTTGCAGCTCAGTTGCATGCAACATACAATCAGCCGAGTTGCACATATCCGAGCCCGAGAAAAACAGGATCGAAGACCGGAGGAGCTACGGAGAAGAACCACGTATCAACTGAGGTCATGGCTATGAACACAGGATATAACCCAACAGTACAGAGAAGTTGCAATCCGGTTGCACACAACATGAAAATCAGCCATGTTGCACATACAGGGACCAATAAGAACGAAACCAAACGCTAGAAATCAAGGAGGATACAAGCTACATTCAAGAACACTATTCAAGGAGGTGATAGTCAAGATGTCCGAAAGTACTTCAGCTGTTTCGAGGCGTTGCAAGTTCCGTTGCATGCAACACAATTTAGCAATGTGGCACATACCCGAAGCCAAAAACAGGACCGAAGACAGAAGAAATTCAAAAAATACTTCATAACATCCAAGAAGGTTGAGGTTAAGAGGACACAATTGAATCCGGCTATCGAGAAAGGTTGCAGTTCTGTTGCATGCAATCAGAGAAGTTACGCATATCCAAACCCAGAAGAACGAGGTCAAAACTTGAAAATTTAAGGAGGAACATTAACAATTACGGAGTTAGTGGTCAAGGAGACAGAAGCAGGTCCAGCTGTTCAGAGACATTGCAATGCGGTTGCATGCAACACGGAACCAGCAATGTTGCACAAATCCAAATCCAGAAGAACGAGACCGAAGACCGGAGAAGTAAAAAGAAGTATTGGCGTTGGGTCCAAGAAATCTGCGGGCAAGAAGGAAAGACGGATCCAGTCGTACGGTGGCGTTGCAGTTCTATTGCATGCAACAGCAACATGGACTCAGCAATGTTGCACAAATCCAAATCAAGGAAAGCGAAATCTAAGACGGGTAAAATTAAGAAAAGCATTGACGTTGCGTTCCAGGCATTGATAATCAAGAATGAAGAATCGTACCCAGCTGTTCAGATGCGTTTCAGTTATGTTGCACGGAACCTACAATCAACAGTGCTTCACCTAACCGAGCCAGGAAGGGGAGAAAGAAGACTGAAGAAGATGAAGAACCATCATGACATCTCAAGAAGTTTGCGATCAAAGGGACAAATTTGAACCCAGTTATTCAAAGGAACTGCAGTCACAAAATGCAACATGCAATCAGCAGAGTCGCACCTATCGAGAAGCCCCAGAAAGAAACAAGATCGACGGTAAAGGAGATTAGAGGAGACACTGCACTACGAAGAAACAAAGACAAGATAACATCTAGAGGTTCGAGAGGAGCAGCAATCTGATCACAAGGATCCAACTCGTACATGCGCAAGCATATGTTACTGGTTTAGCCCAGATCACAACAATCAAGATCAAGAGTGCAGGAAATGCAAGACATTTGACAATAAAGTGAAATGGCAGATGAAGAAGAAGCAGTGGGAGCCAGCCACCGGGAAGGGGAGGTCCTGAGCTGCTACACAAGAAGGTTCCCGAATCCGCAGCAACAAGTAGTCGGAAAGATCGTGGCAGTTTTTCCAAACGCGGGAGGAGGAACCTGAGAAGAAGCCTGCGCCGTCGGACGACTGGAACGCGAAGAGCAAAGCCTGCCTCCAGCGAGCAACGGGAAAATCTGAGGGGGAGATCAAGAGGACGGGAGGAAACACACCAGCCATGCTACGCTAATCTTGCGGTTCCAAACTCCACAACAAAAACTGACCTGGCGTTGAGTACGGTAAAAGGGAGAAGTCTACGTGCCAAGAGCAAGTCGATCAGAGCAAAGCCAAGCAATCGGACAGGAATGGCGACGTACCGGACCTCAAGACCGCAGGGGTTCAACAAATACGACAACCAAGCCAGGCGAGAGAGGGACTTACTCTGAATATGTGCTACAATTACCACCACCCGCGGCACCGAGCTTTCGAATGCCTCCCGAGAGATCAACAGCATCAGGGAAACTGACATCATCGTTCGCATGGGGATCAGCGTGACGAATGGACGCAACTTTCCTTCAACTTCCACAGGAAACAACACCAGGATCTACGGGAATCTCAATCAGAGATGAGAAGACAGCCTGAGAAGAAAACAGCTAACCTGGTCACGAAAGCCCACCACCTCGCTACAACATCAACATCATGAGACATGGACCGACGTATAATGTTCTCGTCGAAAGGAGTCCAAAGGAAACCAGCACTGATTTTTGCGTCACTCGTCAGACATCATCAACAGCAAGCCTCCCAAGTCGCGGACGTGGCTCTTCGGTCCGCCTCAGGTCATGCGATAACCGGTTACCTGAGAAACAGCAGTAAAATTCCAGTTAGGAGTACAGAAGAAGACATGACGCCTCCCCACACGCCGAATTTCACCGTGACGCCATCATCGGAGTTAGTTTCGTCCGAAAAAAAAAAACAGCATCATCGTCGAGCGGTCAAAAGAAAGCTTTGAATCTCTGTAGCCAACAAAATCATCCTGGAGAACGGAAGGAGGCGACACTCTAAAAGAAAGCGGCGGCCTCTACCTAACCGGTGTCGGAGAAGGAGAGACCAAGATGGATTATTCCAGGAGAACATCACTCCGAGAAGTGGAGAAGTCGACCAAGCAGTAACGAAGGAATATCCAACCGAGCCTGAAGAGAAAACCAGCCGATCAGCACGCCATCAGCATCTGAGTCGAGACAAGCCGTGGAAAAAGTCACCCACCAGCAGAAGACTCCCCTAAACTACCCACCGCCCAAGGAGAGACGCCGAAGACCAAATACCAAGACCACCAACTGTTACGAAGTCAAGAAGTCGTGTGTCAGCGAACAAAACACTCAGATGTCTGGCTAAGGGGAAAGAGGATGAAAAAATTGGATCCGAAGATTCTGGGTACCAAGACGTTCGATTCGGATCAGAAGAAACAGCTGCAATACACATCGATGACATCAAGAGCGCCTTCATGACCTGAGGACGTGATGTCATTGAACCATCGAACATCGTGTTGAGCTGACCTGCAACAAACCAATTCGAAGACCGTATAAGTCGCACTAACACCGAAAGGAATTCATGGAAACCAGAAGTTCGAGGCATGCGGGCAGCTGAGTGAGTCGAACTAATGGGAACACACGAGCAGCTGGTGAAACAGAAAACAGGCCACCCAGATAACTGCAATACAGAAACAAAGGCATGGTCACCAAGGAGAGGTACGGAGAGTTGATGTGCTCCACGGAGGACGAACAAAAAACCCCAGTACACCAATCCTGCTCAACAACCATCCCAAACCCCATCCTAACCACTCCAAGGGCATGTCAACCGCTTCATGCTTTCCTTCTTCCCCCCTTCGACCCAAGAAGCACCCTCCCCCTTCTTTTTGTTCCAGGTACCAGAGCAAGCAACGTTACCACTGTGGCGTTGAGGCGTGCAGCTCCAGAGCACCCTCGCGGGTTAACGCCACCGGACTTCACGACAACAGCGCCCAACCATGGAGGGAACCAGATCGATCAGGCGTTGGCAGAGGCGTTGCTCAAAGACGCCCAATGCCCTGGCGCCAACAAACCGGACTTCACGACAACAGCGCCCAACCATGGAGGGAACCAGATCGACCAAGGCGTTGGCAGAGGCGCTGCTCTAAAAGCGCCCGATGCCCTGGCGCCAACAAAGCGGACTACACGACTACGACGACCGACCCGGCCTGGACACGAGCAACCAAGGGGTCACGCCAGCGGCGGTCAGGGGAAGGCCCAAGACATCTCGTCCAAGTGGCTACCAGAGCCACAACGGGCCGTCGTACCAACATGGAGCGACGTATGTACCGATGTGACAATATCGCGCGGTGTGTCATTAGGTTTTATGTAGGGGTAGATGTCTGATGGTGTGTAGTACTTAAAACAGATGTGTTGTGCTTACTCGTTACCGGCTTGTCAGGCAACCACCTTACGAATGTTGGGGGAAAACGATTAGGACATGAACTGCTGCAGTTAACTCGGGGAATGGAATGCCGAAAGGGGGGAGTGTCACTAATGGGATGGTTAGGGTGTAAGCTAGGTTAGGGCAAATGGTGGCAAGGGAACTGACCTCGGGGGGATGGCTACACACAACCCAGCTGTCGGAGGATCGAGGAGACGTTACCCATGGAGTCCAGAAACAGCACCCTCGCATCGCAGGGAGGCAGAGGACGTCAACGTCCTAGCCAAGGCAGACGAAGAAGGCCAGCCGACTACCATGCAGAACAAGCCCATCCTTAATTGTGGGGCACAATTAAAAGAAGAAGCCTGAAATGTAACAGCTGGAAGCTGTGACATTTTTTTCTCCGTACGTCAAAAAGGACATCTCACCCTCTATACGTAAGGACGATCGCACTGCCTGCCGCGCGCTGAGCCGGCGTGGGGAGGGAGTCGACCAAACGATTACCCGACCGTCGGCCGGTCACCATTAAGCGAAGATCAAAGGCTCGCCGAAGGGTGGAGTTCCAACACACCCATCCGGCCGGCGCAGTGGCCGCCGACAAACGTAACGCAGCCGGAAACACTGCTCCCGGTGCTCGAAGCCTCCCTCCACGCCTGGCGCCACGCACATCCTGCCGACGCAGCTGACAGGAAGGTGGGAGGATGCCGTTGCGGTCAGCCGTCCGGCACAGGCAGGACCGACATCCGGCGAAAATCGAGTGTGAAAACGTCATCCGGCAGGAGACAGCTGAGACGGATGAGCCGTGCTAGTGAGGAGACGTCACGTTCCCGGAATGGAGGAGGAGGACGACGGTCTCGACTCCGGATGCGAGACGGGATGTCGCCAATTTTCTGCCCCGGTCGGGGAGGCCCGGCGACGCCCGGAACCTCCGGCCCGGAAATCACAGGCGAACAAAACTCAGCGGAGGAGAAGAAACAGACTACGGGATCAGACACGAGATTCAGACAGACCCGAGACCGACCACCGGAGCCGACCACCCAGAGACAGAACGCCTCGGGACTCGGCGCGGGACACCGCCCCGCCCGGCTTCGGCCGGAGCGGCCTCTCTGCTGATCGATCATCACTGCCACCGGACCTCAGCTGGAGTGGACAGCAATCATCAACACTGTCAGTGAGTCATCTCATCTGTCCGCCTCATCAAGACTGCCTCCCCGTCATGGACAATTCACCTCCCATTTACCCATCGGATTCTCTGATCTGTTATACCAATGCACTCCCTGGGGTCTAACCTGAGCCACCATTAGAGGGTAATGGATTTAACATCGTGGAGTGTTATTCGGCAGGAAGGGAGGCAGATGGTCGCTACATTCCGCTCCCACCCGACCGAGCAGCGGCAGTGGGGTCGTCTGTTTGTAAAACGGAGGGGCTATGGGCCTGACTGTCCGGCCTTGTCTATTATGACAGAGGGGTTTAGAGGACAGCCGGGCGGGTTAGTAATGGTCAGTGTAGGCTAATGGCTCACCATTACATTGGTTTGGGGTGGCACTATCTGTCGGCCATCACGCGCGCGGTCCGC